>NC_073252.2:70404469-70707500 GCF_029289425.2 Pan paniscus | reverse complement strand
GTCAAAACTTACATTAGACTTTGAACATTGAAATACTAAAAATATAAAAATTATTAGTTTTGAGGTGCCTTTGAAATAAATGACTAGTGAAATAGCAATTTTATAACTATATATATTCATAATGAAAATTTTTGGACTCCTTAAGTTGTCATGCAAGAATAGAAAACAGTTTGCTGTCAGGTTGAGCTAAATGATATTTTTGGAACTCTCATAAGATACACACTCCTTGCTCCTAAAGATTGTGTGTGTGTGTGTGTGTGTGTGTGTGTGTGTATGAAAAATCTCTATATACTTTTTGCCCTTTATAGCTGCTGCTTTCATCTCTTTCAGCTACCTTTTATATGTTGTACAATATCTCAACCTTTTTTCCCATAATGCTTGTTGCAAATCAATACCTTTGTTTTATTTTCTTTCCTTTATACTCCCTTTGTTAACTGAGGTTTTCTTAACAGTCTTGATCAGTCATACTAAAATTAATAGATTGGATCTGATGAGAAATCTCTTTTTCAAAAACAATTTTTGCAAGAAAATCCTGAAGATCATTGATGTACTCAAACTACTGGAAAATTGTGTTTATAAGATGCCCTTGTCAAGTGCTATCTATTTCTATGCTGTGTTGGGTTAAGGATGGGGGAAACTTGGTCCTAAGCCTTGTCGTTGTTGAAATGGTAGATCTACCCCTGAAAAATCTGTTAGTATGAGGGACTGAAAAGCCTCTTTTGGGGATAAATATTAAGGGAGAACATCAATTCACCATCATATTTGAACCTAAGACTTGTAGGTTACACAGGAGGGAACATTTTAGTTTAATATTATATTTGTCACTTGAACTTTTTCTCCAACCTCTTCCCCCAAGTAATATGGTAAAGCAAGAGAGGATGAGTGGTTAGGGGAAATTTTCTGGCTGAAAATGAAAGATCATTGCAATAAAATCTCTTTAATACGTTGAAGCCCACAAAACTCGATAATTCCACAGCAGCAAAACAGTGTAATACTAAAATCAAGAGACCGATCTTTTCATATTTTTCATAGACAGGGTCTCAGACACGTCTAGAACACTAGAGGAAATGATACCAGTGAAAATGGCAATAATATTCATCGGAGACATCACAAGTAACAACTGAAAATCTGAATCAGGATTGACAGTACTGAGGATGCAGGCAGATATGTTAGCATCTCATGAAGAGGTTCAAAAGTGAAGGAAAGAGGAGACTATTTTCTACAATAGTTTTCATAAATATCAAATAAGTTAAAGAAATGGTTTGACGACAAACCATACCCTCCAGTCTCATACCTCATATTATATTTAATGACTGAGGAAGTTCTTGCTATCTGCTAGCAACTTTTCCCCAAATTGATTCAATTAATGTTGAAATCAATGCTGGTTGTGCTGGTTCTTGCTGTTTATCTTCTCTCTCATCTGGGACTAAAGGCTTAGTGTTCATCAAGCTGTAGCATGGTTCCGTACTTTATTAATTTTTATGGCTGGAAAATATTATATTGTATGGAAGTACACAATTTGTTGATTCATTTATCCGTTGATAAACATTTGGATTATATCCACCTTTTGTTTGGTATGCATAGTGCTGCAATTAATATTTATAAATGAAAATTTATTTGAGTACCTATTTACTTTTCTTTTAGGTATATGATATACCTAAACGTGGAATTGCTGGACCATAAAATGAATATATTTTTAAGTATTTGATAAACCATCATTTTCCACAGTGACTGTACCATTTTACATTCCCATCAGTAATTTATATGGGTTACTATTTCTACACATCCTCACCAAGACTTGTTATTTTGTTTCTTTCTTTTATTATAGCCACATTAGTGGGTTCTAAAATGGTATCTTATTGGGGTTTTGATTTGCATTTCTTTAACAACCAATTGTGTTGAACATCTTTATTGGTCATAATTGGACTTGAATATATTCTTTGGAGAAATCTCTCTTCAAGTCTTTATCCATTTTTATTGGGTTGTTTTGTCTTTTTGTTGTTGAGTTATGAGTTCTTCATATATTCTGAATAGTAAATCATTATCAGGTATAATTTGCAAACTTTTTTCTATTCGTTATGTTGTCTTTATAATGTCTTTGTAATGTTTTTGATATACAATATTTTTGAAGTACAATTTGTCTTTTTTTTTAATTGCTTGTGCTTTTGTTCTCAAATAAGAATCTGTTTCCAAATCTGAGATCATGGTGATTTACCCTTATGCTTCTTCTAGTAGTTTTATAGATTTAGCTCTTATATTTAGATTATTTGTCCATTTTGAGTTAATTTACGTATATGGAGTGAGGTAGCTGGTCCAACTTCATTCCTTGGCATGTGATTATCCAGTTTCTTTAGTTCCGTCTGTTGAAAATGTATAATTTTTGAGTGCATAGAATTCTTTCACAATTATGATTATTACGTAGAATTATAATGAAGTAAGGGTTTATAGTGAAGAGTAGAAATATTTTGATTTGGGAGATTTCATAGCTTTTGATCCAGCACAATATCTGCCTATGAAGTCAGCGTTGCTGAATATAATGACAACAAGATTATAAACAGAATGATTTCATTAACCAGTTGATAACCAATTAATACCGATAGAAAAAAATAGCCACTTGAATAAAGGATAAGTCTTCCATTACTGGAGAGTCAATTTGGTTGAATGAGATGCTAGCCAATACCTATTATACATGGTTTTGTATTCATTAGCCACTATTCCTAGCCTACACTGACAGTCAGATATCTGAAGGCACTGAAAAAAGTATGTAAAGCTTTGCAATAGGCAGAAGTCAGTTTATAAGCACTTTTAATACATGTTGATGCCAGATAGCTTATTGTTTCATTAGTACCAGACACATTATTTTAAAGATAAATGCCTCTTTACCTTATAATATTTAGAAGTATATGCACATTTAAGCCCAGAGACAATTTTAGACTCAGTTTAAAAAGATTATTTTAGATTGACCCAAAAGATTTTATTATTATTTTAAAATTCAGGTGTCAAAAATTTTTTAATAGGAAGCTAGTTCAGTCTCAACCCTCAAATAAAAATGTAACTAAGTAAATAAATAAAAGATTTGATACTTATTTTCTATTTCTGTAGAGACAGAACTTAAAGCATGGTGTGAACAAAAGATCACTTTCTTTAAATGCATAATGTTATTAGAAATGAGCGGTTAATAATGAATAAACCACAAGGACACCCTCTTTATTCTCCTGTGCAGTGGCTGTTCCATGTGTCTAAATGACAGATATCTATATTTAGATACCTTAATGAACTGTTCTTTCTTTTCTTTAAGTCTTTTTATTCATGTCACCTTCTCACTGAGTGCTTTAGTGATCAAACATTACCAAACCCTCTTTCCAGTTCTAACTCCATAGCATTTGTCACCATCAGATATATACAGTTTTATTTAAAAAATTAATTTTGGAATTATTTGAGTTTACAGAAAAGTTGCAAAAATAGTAATGATTTCAATCAGTTAGCCTTACTATTGGCACCTTTCATAGCAAGAATCCCTTGGTCAAAACTAAGAAATTAACTTTGGTTACAATACTAATAGCTTAACTACAAACTTTATTCAGATTTTTCCAGTTGTCTATTAATATCCTTTTTTAATTTCAGTACCCAATCTAAGATACTGTGACACTTTTAGATACCACATCTCTCTTTGGTATCTACCATCTATGTTAGTTTCTTAGTTTTGCTTTTCATGACCTTGATCCTTTGGAAGAGATTTCATAGGATATGCTGTAGAATACTCTTCAATTTGAGGCTGTCTGAAGTTTTCTTGTGATTACACTAGGGTTATGAATTTAGGTAAATAATATTATAGGGGTGAAGGACACTGTTCATGACATTATAACTAGGATTCATGATGTGAATACGACTTACCACTGATGACGTTAACCTTAAACATGTGGTGTATGTTGTTCCTCACACCATTCTTCACTGAAATGTCATTATTATTTTTTCTTTTTTTAAAATTATACTTTAAGTTGTAGGGTACTTGCGCACAACATGCAGGTTGGTTACATAGGTATACATGTGCCATGTTGGTTTACTGCACCCATCAACTCATCATTTACATTAGGTATTTCTCCTAATGCTATCCCTCTCCCAGCCCTCCACCCCCAGACAGGCCCCAGTGTGTGATGTTCCCCGCCCTGTTTCCAAGTGTTCTCATTGTTCAATTCCTACCTATGAGTGAGAACATGAGGTGTTTGGTTTTCTGTCCTTGTGATAGTTTGCTTAGAATGATGGTTTCCAGCTTCATCCATGTCCCTACAAACGACATGAACTCATCCTTTTTTATGGCTGCATAGTATTCCATGGTGTATATGCACCACATTTTCTTAATCCAGTCTATCATTGATGGACATTTGCATTGGTTCCAAGTCTTTGCTATTGTGAATAGTGCCACAATAAACATACGTGCACATGTGTCTTCATAGTAGCATGATTTATAATCCTTTGTGTATATACCCAGTAATGGGATGGCTGGGTCAAAAGGTATTTCTAGTTCTAGATCCTTGAGTAATCACCACACTGTCTTCCACAATGGTGGAACTAATTTTTACTCCCACCAGCAGTGTAAGACTGTTCCAGTTTCTCAACATTCTCTCCAGCATTTGTTGTTTCCTGACTTTTTAATGATCGCCATTCTAACTGGTGTGAGATGGTATCTCATTGTGGTTTTGATTTGCATTTCTCTGATGACCAGTGATAATGAGAATTTTTTCATGTGTCTGTTGGCTGCATAAATGTCTTCTTTTGAGAAGTGTCCGTTCATATCCTTTGCCCACTTTTTGATGGGGTTGTTGGCTTTTTTCTTATAAATTTGTTTAAGTTCTTTGTAGATTCTGGATATTAGCCCTTTGTCAGACAGGTAAATTGCAAAAATTTTCTCCCATTCTATAGGTTGCCTGTTCACTCTGATGGTAGTTTCTTTTGCCATGCAGAAGCTCTTTAGTTTAATTAGACCCTATTTGTCTATTTTGGCTTTTGTTGCCACTGCTTTTGGTGTTTTAGACATGAAGTCCTTGACAATGCCTATGTCCTGAATGGTATTGCCTAGGTTTCCTTCTAGGGTTTTTATGGTTTTACGTCTGACATTTAAGTCTTTAATCCATCTTGAATTATTTTTTTTTTGTATAAGATTTTAAGGAAGTGATCCAGTTTCAGCTTTCTACATATGGCTAGCTACTTTTCCCAGCACCATTTATTAAATAGGAGATCCTTTCCCCATTTCTTGTTTTTGTCAGGTTTGTCAAAGATCAGATGGTTGCAGATGTGTGGCCTCTGTTCCATTCCATTGGTCTATATATCTGTTTTGGTACCAATACCATGCTGGTTTGGTTACTATAGCCTTGTAGTATAGTTTGAAGTCAGATAGCGTGATGCCTCCAGCTTTGTTCTTTTGGCTTAGGATTGTCTTGGCAATGCGGGCTCTTTTTTGGTGCCATATGAACTTTAAAGTAGTTTTTTTCCAATTCTGTGAAGAAAGTCATTGGTAGCTTGATGGGGATGGCATTGAATCTATAAATTACCTTGGGCAATATGACCATTTTCATGACACTGATTCTTACTATCCGTGAGCATGGAACGTTCTTCCATTTGTTTGCATCCTCTTCTGTTTTGTTGAGCAGGGATTTGTAGTTCTCCTTGAAGAGGTCCTTCACATCCCTTGTAAGTTGTAGTCCTAGGTATTTTATTCTGTTTGTAGCAATTGTGAATGGGAATTCACTCATGATTTGGATCTCTGTATGTCTGTTATTGGTGTATAAGAATGCTTGTGATTTTTGCACATTGATTTTGTATCCTGAGACTTTGCTGAAGCTGCTTATCAGCTTAAGGAGATTTTGGGCTGAGACGATGAGGTTTTCTTAATATACAATCATGTCACCTGCAAACAGGGCCAATTAGACTTCCTCTTTTCCTAACTGAATATTCTTTATTTCTTTCTCTTGCCTGATTGCCCTGGCTAGAACTTCCAACACTATGTTTCATAGGAGTGGTGAGAGAGGGCATCCTTTTGTTGTGCCAGTTTTCAAAGGGAATACTTCCAGGTTTTGCCCATTCAGTATGATATTGGCTGTGGATTTGTCATAGACAGCTCTTATTATTTTGAGATACATTCCGTCAGTACCTAGTTTATTGAGAGTTTTTAGCATGCTGTTGAATTTTGTCAAAGGCCTTTTCTGCATCTATTTAGATAATCATATGGTTTTTGTCATTGGTTCCATTTATGTGATGGATTATGTTTATTGATTTGTCTATGTTCAATAAGCCTTGCATCCCGGGGATGAAGCCAACTTGATCATGGTGGATAAGCTTTTTGATACACTGCTGGATTTGATTTGTCAGTATTTTATTGAGGATTTTTGCACTGATGTTCATCAAGGATTGTTGTGGGAAGTCAGGGACCCTGAATAGAGGGACTGGCTGGAGCCATGGCAGAGGAACATAAATTGTGAAGATTTCATGGAAATTTATCACTTCCCTAATAATATTTCCATAATTTCTTATGCCTGTCTTTACTGCAATTTCTGAACATAAATTGTGAAGATTTCATGGACATTTATCAGTTCCCAAATAATGCTGTTATAATTTCTTATGCCTGTCTTTACTTTAATCTCTTAATCCTGTTTTCATGGTACGCTGAGGATGTACATCACCTCAGGACCGTGTGATGATTGTGTTAACTATACAGATTGATTGTAAAACCTGTGTGTTTGAACAATATGAAATCTGATTGTAAAACATGTATGTTAGAACAATATCAAATCAGTGCACCTTGAAAAAGAATACAATAACAGCAATTTTAGGGAACAAAGGAAGACAATCATAAGGTCTGACTGCCTGTGGGTTTGGGCAAAAAGAGCCATATTTTTCTTCTTGCAGAGAGCCTATAAACAGATGTGCAAGTAGGAGAGATATCACTAATTATTTTCCTAGCAAGGAATATTAAATATTAAGACCCTAGGAAAAGAATTAAATTCCTGGGGGGAGGTCTATAAATGGCTGCTCTGGGAGTTTCTGTCTTATGTGGTTGACATAAGGACTGAAATATGCCCCGGTCTCCTGTGGTACCCTCAGGCTTATTAGGGTGGGGAAAAAATCCCACACCAGTAAATTTGAGGTCAGACCAGTTCTCTGCTCTTGAACCCTGTTTTCTGTTGTTTAGGCTGTTTATCAAGACAATACGTGCACAGCTTAGCATAGACCCTCATCAGTAATTCTAATTTTGCCCTTTGCCTTGTGATCTTTGCTTTTGTCCTTGCCCTGTTTCATCAGAAGCATGTGATCTTTGTTCTCCTTTTTGCCCTTTGAAGCATATGATCTTTGTGACCTACTCCCTGTTCGTACACCCCTTCCCCTTTTAAAATCCCTAATAAAAACTTACTGGTTTTGTGGCTCAGGTGGGCATCACAGACCTACCAATATGTGATGTCATCCCGGGCGGTCCAGCTGTAAAATTCCTCTCTTTGTACTCTTTCTTTTTGTTTCTCAGACCGTTCGACACTTAGGGAAAATAGAAAGAACCTATGTTGAAATATTGGGGATGGGTTTTCCCAATAAGGGATATTGGTCTAAAAGTCTCTTTTTTTGTTGTGTCTCTGCCAGGCTTTGGTATCAAGATGATGCTGGCCTCATAAAATGAGTTAGGGAGGATTCCCTCTTTTTCTATTGATTGGAATAGTTTCAGAAGGAAAGGTACCAGCTCCTCTTTGTACCTCTGGTAGAATTGGGCTGTGAATCTGTCTGGCCCTGGAATTTTTTTGGTGGTAGGCTATTAATCATTGCCTCAATTTCAGTCTGTTATTGGTCTATTCAGAAATTCAACTTCTTCCTGGTTCAGTCTTGGGAGGATATATTTGTCCAGGAATTTATCTATTTCTTCTAGATTTTCTAGTTTATTTGCATAGATATGTTTGTAGTATTCTCTGATGGTAGTTTGTATTTCTGTGGAATCGGTGGTCATATCCCCTTTATCATTTTTTATTGCATCTATTTGATTCTTCTTTCTTTTCTTCTTTATTAGTCTTGCTAGCGGTCTATCAATTTTGTTGTTCTTTTCAAAAAACAAGCTCATGGATTTATTGACTTTTTGTGAAGGGCTTTTTGTCTCTATCTCCTTCAGTTCTGCTCTATCTTAGTTATTTCTTGCCTTCTGCAAGCTTTTGAATTTGTTTTCTCTATTTCTTTTAATTGTGATGTAAGGGTGTTGATTTTAGATCTTTCCTACTTTTTCTTGTGGGCATTTAGTGCTATAAATTTCCCTCTGCACACTTCTTTAAATGTGTCCCAGAGATTCTGGTACATTATGTCTTTGGTCCCATTGGTTTCAAAGAACATCTTTATTTCTGCCTTCATTTTTTTGTTTACCCAGTAGTCATTCAGGAGCAGGTTGTTCAGTTTCCATGTAGTTGTGCGGTTTTGAGTGAGTTTCTTAATCCTGAATTCTAATTTGATTGCACTGTGGTCTGAGAGACAGTTTGATGTGATTTCTGTTCTTTTACATTTGCTGAGGAGTGGTTTACTTCCAATTATATGGTCAATTTTAGAATAAATATGATGTGGTGCTGAGAAGAATGTATGTTTTGTTCATTTGGGGTGGAGAGTTCTATAGATGTCTATTAGGTCTGCTTGGTGCAGAGCTGAGTTCAAGTCCTGGATATCTTTGTTAACCTTCTGTCTTATTGATGTAATACTGACAGTGCAGTATTAATGTCTCCCATTATTATTGTGTGGGAGTGTAAGTCTCTTTGTAGGTCTCGAAGGACATGCTTTATGAATCTGGGTGCTCCTGTATTGGGTACATATATATTTAGGATAGTTAGCTCTTCTTGTTGAATTGATCTCTTTACTATTATGTAATGGCCTTCTTTGTCTCTTTTGATCTTTGTTGGTTTAAAGTCTGTTTTATCAGAGACTAGCATTGCAGCCCCTGTTTTTGTTTATTGTTTATTTATTTATTTTTTTTGCTTCCCATTTGTTTGGTAGATCTTCCTCCATCTCTTTATTTTGAGCCTATGTGTTTCTCTGCATGTGAGATGAGTCTCCTGAATACAGCACACTGATGGGTCTTGACTCTTTATCCAATTTGCCAGTTTGTGTCTTTTAATTAGGGCATTTAGCTCATTTACATTTAAGGTTAATATTGTTATGTGTGAATTTGATCCTGTCATTATGATGCTAGCTGGTTATTTTGACTGTTAATTGATACTTCACAGCATCAATGGTCTTTACAATTTGACATGTTTTTGCAGTGGCTGGTACCAGTTGTTCCTTTCCATGTTTAGTGCTCCCTTCAGGAGCTCTTGTAAGGCAGGTCTGGTGGTAAAAAAATCTCTCAGCATTTGCTTGTCTCTAAAGGATTTTATTTCTCCTTCACTTATGAAGCCTAGTTTGGCTGGGTATGGAATTCTGGATTGAAAATTCCTTTCTTTAAGAATGTTGAATATTGGCCCTATTTACTTTTCCACGTTGTATTCAAATTTCTACATCCAGCCCATGTTCTAAGAAATAGAAATTAATCTCCATATAATGAAGTGTAGATATCTGTCTGCAGATTTGAGAATTCTTCTGTAAAGAAAAAATATCTCTTCTCTTCCATGTATTTATTTATTTAAACATTTATTTATATCAGTAGGGACATGAGCATTATTATATATTTTGGGATATAGTACACTACTACAATTATTATTGTTTTAGTCAAACTGTTCTCCCTTTGGAGTTCTTACAAGATGGCCCCTTTGACATGCTGCCATCTGTTTAAGGGTTTTGTTTTGTTTGTGCTTGCTGGTTTGGTTAGAACTCCCTTACATTCAGGCAGTTCAAGCCCTTAACAGGCCCATCCTGGATTTTCCCTATCCCAGTTCTAGATTCAGCCATTTATCCAAGGAGGCTGTTTCTTTATATAGCTTGCTGTTTTTACTTGTATATTTTCTATATACTTACACTGAAATGTAAATTTAATGTAATTAAAATTTATGTTTGTTTGATTACCTGCCACACCCTCAGTGGTCCACACAATGCCTGTGGCATAGTTAGCATTCAGTAATAATGTAAACAAGTGAATGAATAAAAAGAAAACTAAGTCTCCCTATGCTTACTTCTTATAACCAAAATTTTAAAATTCTTTTTATCATTTTTTCCTCAAAAACTTCCCTTAAAAAATGACCATAAAATATAGGTTATCCTGAAATTAATTTCCTCATAGGTTTTTTTAATAATTATTATGTTTTTCTAAAAATGTAACTATAGCTAAGATAACCCCTGGTATATTTTTAGATAAGTGTTCTTCCTCCTGCTAGTTTTGTCTCATCATCATTATTCTCATCACCATCATCTTCATGACCACTATTTTCTGATAGAACTTTAAACATTACCAAAGCAGCAGTGGAATTTTACTCAGGCTTACAAAAATGAGCTTAACAAAAGCTTTCTAAATAATTCTCCATGCCTAATATGACATGATACTTTCTTGTTCTGTCTACCATAATTTTTATTGCTTTGATAAAATAAAAGAGAATAAAAAGAAGTCATTACTGAATACCTGTTTAAGTCAAATGTCCAAACCCTTTTGTTAACTTCAAAAGAAAATAGGAGAAAAACAAAAAGAGAGAAGGAAAATAAGAAACGAAGGCAGAAAAAAATACTTGATCTTAAATTCAATGAAAGTTAAAATAACATATACATTAACATATTAATAAAATAACAATTTGGCAGTATGACATGGTTCTAGCCTGTTAGCCTTTTCTTCAAATGATTGGGAGCTATACACATTGAAAATATGTCACACTATCACATTTATTTTTCCCTTGCTTAGGAATGCTATAAAGTCCTAACTGAATGTCTTTCAAAGTCATATCAGCCAATGCACTTTAATCTTTCTAATTATGCAACACTAAGTTTACTGTCAGAAGCAGATATAAAAAATAACTGTAAAAGTTGAGAAGTCACTAAAATGGAAAGCTTATTTATCAGTGCAATTTTGTTACTCTAGCACAAATTTCCTGATTGTATCAGGTGCTGTCATGCCTCAGAGGTGTTTGTTTTTAATGGTAGAGATGATATATTTGGTTGAAATTTATAAAAAGAGATAAATTACCATACCAGAAAATGCTGATTCCAAAATTGCTTTTCAATCACAATTTTGACACTCTGTACATAATCTCAGTGTATTATAGGTCTTTATTCATTTGTGGCTTGATTTCTTCCAGTAAATATTTGCATTGCTCATAAAATACATGAATTTTGTCAATATTTTAGACTCAGGTGGTGCTTTGTGTTAATAAATGATTGACTAACACTAAGAGAATTGGAACTGTTTATAAAAGGTAACTGGGATTTTTAAAATTTGGAATCATCCTACAAAAGATAGAATTTATTTTTCGCTTCCTGATTTGAAAATGGCTTAATCTCTTCCTAGCAAAATGCATTGAGTCAAAACTGAGGAGATACTTACTAAATATATATATATATATGTATACCTGTCTCCTCTAAATAAGAATTATTGATGTTGTTTTCTAGGAAAGCTGTTGTCCACCTGCCCCCTTACCCTGCCAGATTAACTTTAACAGGATATGAACTGAATTGATTACATCATTTCACAAATGACACGTCAGTGACTGATAGAGGTTGTGAAAAGATTTCACCAGTGTTGACATCAGAGGAATCACTGTGTTGTAAAGTCGATAATAAAGAGTTTGCCCACACAGGACAGATTTTCATATATATAAATAGCTATTTCTTTCCTTTTGCAGATATGGGTATTCTTGTTTGAGCCCCTGGCGCACTTTACACAGAGTACAGCTGTATTTCTTGTCTCCTTTCCTGAAGGATGGTAAACTGAAATTACCTGAGATATGGTTTTGCTGTGTCTCCACCCAAATCTCATCTTAAATTGTAGTCCCCATAATCCCCATATGTCATGAGAGGGACACAGTGGAAGGTAACTGAATCATGGGGCGTGTTTTTCCCTTGCTGTTCTCGTGATAGTGAATAAGTCTCATGAGATCTGATAGTTTCATAAAGGGCAGATCTCCTGCATTTCTCTCTTGCCTGTCGCCATGTAAGACGGGCTTTTTCTCCTCCATTGCCTTCTGCCATGATTGTGAGGCATCCCCAGCCATGTGGAACTGTGAGTCCATTAAACCTCTTTTTCTTTATAAATTATCCCGTCTTGGGTATGTCTTTATTAGCTGCATGAGAAGAGACTAATCCAATCTGTATATCAAAACAAAATTTTTAAAGTAAACATAAATAAGATATTCATTGGCATTTTAAATTATAATAATTTTAAATTTAAATAATAATTTTAAATTATTAACCAGTTTAAACTTCATTTCTGATTATTCCTGAACAGTAAAATTAACATTCTATTTGCTACAAGATTTGTTGCCATCATTTTCTTTAATACATTAACTGCTCAGTATACTTTTGTTTGCTTTTAATGATGTATTTATGCATATACATTGTGTGTGGCTGTTTAATGAAGATTTATTTTCTTATACCATATTTTTTCTTTGGTAAAATTATTGCTAACTTAAAAATAGATTACTTATATGTACATATCTGAAACTGTTACGTGTCTAATTATCCATATTGTAATGTTTTTAAAGCTAAATTAGATTAGCAGGCATTTTGAGTTATGCTTAAAGTAAAAGGTTATAACATCTGAAGTCTTCTAAGCATAGCTATGCAACAAAACAGAAGATAATTATATTCAAAAGTCACGGAGAATCATAAAATCTTATTATCTTATTGTATTAAGAATGTAGAAAGTATTAAATGTATGACTAATATTTTAAATTCTAAAAGTTAAAGGAAATTTACTATGCAATATCATAAAAGGTGATATGAGGGGGAGAAGTCAGCGTGGATATTGATGGATATCTCAAAGTAACTCAAAAATGAGAAAAACAAATTTACATTAAATACAAGTGTTATAGACTGAACCACTTTTTCCCCACTACTGTTCAATAGGATTAAATCCTACTGTTCAATGTGATGGTGTTAGGAGGTAGAAACTTTGGGAATAATTATAATTAGATGAGGTCATAGGGAGGAGTCGTCATGAGTGGGATTAGCGTTCTTATAAAAGTCACAAGAGAGCTTGCTTCCTCTACTTTGCTTTCTGCCATGTGAAGATACAGTGAGGAAGTGTTCTGAAACCCAGGAAAGTCTCTCGCCAGAGCCTGACTATGCTGGTCCCCTGATCTCAGACTTCCAGTCTCCAGAAGAGTGAGAAATAAAACTCTTTGCTTATAAGTCACCTAGTTCATGTCATAGTAGCCAAGCTAAATAATACAACAGATAATAGCATAGGCTAGGAAGTCTGTGTCATAATGTGGTTAAAAAATTAAAAAAATACTTTTAAAATTAAAGTTTTTTTTTAAAGAGTACAGACATTTTTGAGGGATACATTAGCTGACATTCATAAGTTTAAAAATGTATCACTTCTGAATTGCATGTACTGCCCTTTCTCTCTATAAAACATGAGGCGTAATGTAGGTGTTGGGCAAGAATACATAGTGAACATTTGTCTAAACACAAATATTCATGGGTTTCCTTCTGTATACATTATTTTCTCAGTAACTGATTAATAGCAGTTTCCTATAATTATTTTAGAATTCAATATTATGATGTTACAAATTATTTCATATTATAATGTATTTTGCACTATATATGTCTCTCAATTATATTCTGAGCTTCTTGAAAAGGCAGTAAAACCATTGCATAGAGACAACCTACCGTGTTACTTAAAACAGAGAATTCTGAGACATTTGTTAAGTATTTTCATGCATGGTGATCCTTTTGAAAAAGTCATGAAGCTCTAATCTAAGCAATGTTTCTTTCCTCAGAAAATGAATTTAAAATCAATCTAATCAATTGAAAAACATAAAAAGATAGAAATAGGAAGGCAGAGGAAGTAGGCAGATATGGGTGAAAAGAATTATTGCAGAAACTTGTCATTTGATATAATTTTCAAACTTTTTAGTTACTGAATTTTTTTTTCTGATTTTTTAACTTAACTTATTAATACTGTGTGACTAATTTCTTACCGAGGTAAAGTAGGTAAGCACTTCTGTTCCTATATCTGACTAGCCTTTGCTGTTACGGTGTCCACTTAACTCTGGTCTGAATTCAAGTCCTTGGTAAACAGATTCTATATGAATTCCAGAAACTTAAGCTGAAAACAACCCTAGTGAAAGCAATTTTTTATTCTGCTGTGAATGAAGTCCAGTAAGGTACACTAAAAGTTTAAACAAATATTGAGCAAGCTATTTACCGTATCTACTACAATCACTTAAGTCTCTGACTGACTGGAGCATTTATTAAAATAATGTGAGGGTTATTAATCTTTAAAAGAAAGAAATATTATTAATCTTCTTATTCTTATGTGTATTCAAAATAAAAATCTCCTCCTTCAAAAACAGTTTGATCTGTTTGCTACAATTTCCCTTTTGAAAATATTTTACCTTCATATATTATAAATATGTAGGAATATAACACAGCTCCCATTCATGACTACAAGTCTTTCTGATGTAATGACTGTATATGATGCATACCATAAAACAAATTGGTTCCAAACAAGTATACGTCAGTTAGAAGTGGTTTTCATGTCTGGCTTCCCTTTTCAAGGCATTCAGGGTATGCTTAAATCCTGTTAGATAAAAGAAAAATAGACAGTGGATAAGAAAAAAAAAATCTATTTTCTCTCTACCGTCCTATATTCTCCAGCTGTAAATTAGATTTACAAAAGATGGATTAACAATATAAAAACATATACATTTATGTAATATGTTTTACATGACATTGGAGCTTTCATAAGGAAGACACATGAAGAGGTGATTAAACTAAACGTGTTTATACTGGGTTTAATGACGAGTGGAAAGCCATAGAAAAATGTGATAGGACAAAAGGTATGAGCTAAAGGTAGTAAACTAGAGGAAACTTAGCAAGGCCTGTTTGTTCAGATTCCTTTTTACATCCTTCCGTCTTTGGAGATAAAGCTGTTCTTTTTCTCTGTGTAGGGAGGACAGCTCTCACATGAGGGTCTTCTGATCTACTTTCAGAGAAGGTAAAGATCAAAGCGTCTTTCTAGCACGCACTCTTTCTACGACCTGCTTCAGGGGCAAAGGAGAAAGTCGGAGAGTCCTTCTCACACCTGTTCTTTAAAGTATTTCAATCTAAATTATTCAATATGCCACAGCACCACATTTTGGGTAGTGTGTTCTGAACCTCATGAGACTCAAGAAAACCTATGGAAATAAAAAAAAATTAAAAATTAAATTGTCACAAAAGTCATAATTACATAAGTTGGAGAAATTACTGTGAAATAGAAATGTTAAAATCATAATTGAATTTAAAATCAAATCTTATACCAAAACAAAAAACAATGCCAAAGTTAAAAAAGTTAAAACATATATAAGATGGACATAACCCAAGTATTAAAAAGTATTTAATTAGGTAAGAATCTATCGTAATATCAGAAAGACATTTTCCTGATCACTGATGATGCTAAAAATGGAAGATATGGGACCAAGCTGCCCATTAAAAACAACACATTTTGGACACAAAAACATATTTGTAAAAATATAAAAATCTACAAGAGGATCATCTCTGCATAAGGTTATGCATGTGACAAAATGTGTTTTTAAGTTCTCATTGATATACTTAAGCTAAATAGATGACAAAGTACTCTGTTGACAGTCTTCTTACAAAATAGCTTTTATTCTCATACACCTCAGCAGGAAACGTTTAAATCAAAGAAAATGATTCACTTACCTGAAGTAGAGTTGTATAGCAAGCACATGTAACGGAGAGGGGCTGATAAAATTGTAGTAAGTCTGAAATTTCTTAGCAGGGAATCTATTGTTGTCCATATAACAAGAAATAGTGAAGGGGAAACTGAAAAGAGCCAAGGCTTCAATCAGGAAGGAATCTTTTTTTTTTTTTTTTTTTTTTTTTGAGACGGAGTCTCGCTCTGTCGCCCAGGCTGGAGTGCAGTGGCGCGATCTCGGCTCACTGCAAGCTCCGCCTCCCGGGTTCACGCCATTCTCCTGCCTCAGCCTCCCGAGTAGCTGGGACTACAGGCGCCCGCCACCACGCCCGGCTAATTTTTTGTATTTTTAGTAGAGACGGGGTTTCACCGTGTTAGCCAGGATGGTCTCGATCCCCTGACCTCGTGATCCGCCCGCCTCGGCCGGAAGGAATCTTTAAATGACAATCTCAGGCCTCAAAGCCTAGTGTCTTGTGCTTCATGACATGTACAGACAATTGTCATCAAAGCGTTCCTTTGGGATCATTTTATATCCACTTATATAACAATACACATTCTCACATTTTAGGGATGACATATTTAAAACATATGATAGAGAGAAAAAGCATGTGGAACATTTATTTACTTAACGTATATTTACCATGGTATTTAACCACACAAAATTTTTATGAGTGAAAATCAAAAGAGACAAATTTATGTGGAAGAATGCAGCCCCTCCAGATGAGGCTAAAATAGATGATCCTGCATATTTATTTGATTTTATGGGGTAAAAACTTTTAAAAATGGGAAAAGAGGGTGAATATGCTGCAGGGAATATGAAGTCATCAGTCTCAAAATTTCTCCTTTGATGTAAAATCCCTTTAAAATATACGAACAGGAAATTATTTGAAACCTTTTGCCAGGCCTACCACACTAACAAATACTACATAAACTAAAATAGGAAACATACATTCTGTTTACATTTTGCCGGGTGAGTCACCACGAGCTTTCCATTCACAAACATATTTAATTCTTCCGACACCCCAGTAAAGAAATTGGATGTTTCCTCCTGTCTGCTGATGCATAGTTGTGGGGGAAAAGGGGTTAATCGCCCACAGACACACCAATTATTAAGTGACAGAGCCTGGATTTTGGATCCTTGCTCTCTTGTCATGCTCTTATTCATTGCACCTTTCTCTGGAATGTTGATAATTTGTCATGATCTTTAGCATCATTATCCACAAGGGGTAGAAAAAGACTAAAACTGACATTTATTTTTAATTTTGGGGGGAATATGTGTGGTACTGTTTTTAAATCATGCCTGAACTGGACTTTTGAATTTCATAGTATAACTTAATTTTTTAAATTTGTAACAAGATTCTATACAGAAATATGGAATTATTTTCTTCCATACATTTTATAAAAGGTAAAATGTAAAAAGATATTAGAAATTAAATGCGTGATGTGAGGGGGACTTATAATTGATATTTAATAGTCAATATCCCCCAGAAAAAGATAAATATGAAGTAATATATGCAGGGACATTATAAATGAACCAAAAAAGCAAACAAAAAATCAATCCTTAAGATACTTTTCAATGAAATCCTGAGGGGTTTTTAAATTATAGAATCAGAATCTCTGAAGGAGAAGTAGGTAATCTGCAATTTAAAAAAATGAGTTCCTGTCATACTGATATATATTTTATATTGTAGTTGGGAAGCCACTGATTAAGATTGTATATTATTAATAAGCTATTCATTGTCTATCATATTCTAGATCTAGCACCAACCAATGAGCACGCAATTATTTAATTTACCCTAAGAAGTATCCCATTCTTTTAAAAGATACTGAAAGAAAAACTCAAAATAACACAAAAACACGTCTTAGAAATTTTATTCAATTGCCAACTTACCTGACTTCAGATACAAAAATGTATATACATTTCCACTAGAGGAGCACCAGAACTAATTCAGATTATATCATTATGCAATAAAATATAAATGGTTATATTTTATTCTATTTGTTCTTGCTTGGAATTTTTGTTCTATAATTTCTATTATGCTAATCAGAAATGATAGAACAGGGGGACAAATGTGGAAATCTATTTATTACTGATCTGCCAGAGACTAATATCAAATATTTTCTTTGAAAAAAATTACACAGACGTATACTGAGAACACTGCTAATCTCTGTCCTCATTTTCCAATGTTTCTGAAAGATCATCGAGTATCTCCCTGATCACACGGAAATGGGAAAGTGTTGCTTTTTCAGTATATCTATTCCATGTTGTAGAAGTTCTAAAGAAGGTTGGAAATGTAAATTTGTTTTTCCATATTTTAATTAGGCCTACACAAAATTAGTTTACTTTCCCTATGCATGTAATTTGTGTTTGTCTTTTTAATACTTATTTATTTATTTATTTTTGAGACAGGGTCTCACCCTGTCACCCAGGCTGCAGTGCAGTGGCGAGATCATAGCTCACTGCAGCCTCTACCACCCCAGCTAAAGTGATCCTTGTGCCTCAGACCCCTAAGTATCTGGAACTACAGATGTGAGCCACCATACCCAGATAATTATTATTTTTTCCAATTTTTTTTGTAGAGACACAATCTCCCTCTGTTGCCTAGGCTGGTGTAAAGCTCCTGAGCTCAAGTGATCCTTTCACCTTGGCCTCCCAAAGTGCTGGGATTAGAGGCGTGAGTCATTGTGCTAGGCCTGCAATTTGGTTCTTTACTGAAAAAAGCTACATCTGCATATACTCCCTTATGCCATCTGTCATTACTTCTTTTACCTCATTTTTTATCCAGCTTTCCCTTTACTTCCCATCACACTGAACTTTTGCATGTTCCCACTGTCAGTCAAGGAAAATGATGAGACAAGTCTCAATTATTTTAGGAGATTTATTTGCCAAAGTTAAGGATGCTAATTTATCCCAAGTGCCTGGAGCAGTATCCATTATCTAGTAGTCACTAAATTATACTTGTTTAATAAATAAACATTTGCTCTAAATTTGTTTGTTTTTCTCATTGGTTTTCCCATTCCACCAGCTACTTTTTATATCATTTTCAGAGCCCATTCCGTCTGGACCATAGACTTCAGGGCCTATTCCAATTTGTGTCATGCTGGAAATTGAACACAATAATAATAAGTGAGAATTGCACAATAATAAAATGTGATGTGTGTATATATATACTTATATATCCTGGCACTAGATTTCGTGCACATAGAGTATTAGTTGCTTGCTATTTTCTTACATGATTACATCAGATACATCACATTTTTTACTTTGATTCACAATGAGGACATATTAAATAAAATTTTTTTATGAAAAGCCAATATTACATTAAAAGTTATTGCTAGAATTAGACAAAACTTTAAAAATCAAAACATTACATGCCAAATGTAATTGGTTTTCTCTATTATAGGTTTACAGGTAATTTTTGTTGTTTTTGTTTATCTCAAATTTTCCCTTTTGTCTTCTGAGGTAAATAACATTACTTCTGTAAGAAGAAGAATACAATGTTTAAATGACAATTTTGCAGCATATAATAGAGAAGCATCAGATTAACAAATCAACTATTCAGTACATCCAACTGACATCTAAGAAATACAAAATCTCTGTGAAAATTCCATATTGAGGTTTACCTGCAAAGCAGATTGTGTTCTTTAAATTAAAGTTACAAATGTCATTTATAATAGGCAAATAGCACTCAGCCATCAAGAAAAAAATACCTCTTGCAGATAAGTTCCATGTAAAATTTTGTCATTCACAAATTACTTTGTACACCCTTCACCTATATTGTGTGAATACCAAAAGATGAACTTTCCATATCAAAGATTATGTACTTTATATACAAATATTATAATTGAAAATGCTAACCTTCAAGGATAATTACATTTCTGGCATCATATTTAAATTAGAATATAAGAAATAGGAAATTCATGTCTATAGAGCAAGCTGACCAATTCATCACAATCTTTTGAGAAATTGCCATAGGACTTACATAATAGCTTGCGTGGAGGCTTGATTCATGCATTTGTTACTGCTCTTTCCAAAGCTCAGTATTAGTCACGTTCAGAGATTTCTTTTAGACAATGAAAGTACTTTAGCAATTAACCAGCATCCTTTGACTGCAGTGAGAACATGAGCAAATAAAGTTTGCCAAGTGTGCTGATAGCTCAGTTTGGTTTATGTAACTAAATCTGAAGCTCTTTGTATAATAACGTAATCTGTGCATAGAAATATAGATAATGCATACAAATTACCTGTAGTAACATTTTTCAGAAGCTCTGTTTGTATATTATACATCACAGTGAGAAGAACTATTTGAGTTAGTTGAAATTTATATTGTTAATATATTTAATTATTTGCTATTGAATTAGAATGTGTGCTATTAGTAAAAAACTTTTTGTATAAAATTCCAGTTTGCTTCTTCATTGAAAAACAGAAGCAAAAGAAACTATTTCCTAATAGAAGCGTGGTTTAACGTACTTTTGTATTAAAATTGTCATAGGATTCATCATACACTAGATTAAGAGGAAAAGACAATGGCAAGGTAACACTGGAGTGATTTAATGGGAGTGATACTTTAGCTCACTTTAAAAAAAACTCTTTTAAGAAAAGATGAGAGTACAAAAAACTGGAGAATGTTTAGGATTAAAAATTGATTTGGATATAATTAGAAAAGATGTGAAGGACAAAAATTCCTGCTCTGGGAGGAAGAAATGTGTTCAAAGTATTAAAATCTATTTTCTAAGAAGACTCCTCATGTTGAGGGATGACTCTTTTACTTGTTTGGAAGTACAAGAATTTTACATAAAATGTTTATTTTGCCTCAGGTAGTTTCCTCTTTACCTAGATTCTTCAACTCTAGTCAAGTAAGTTCTTAAAGCTTAATGTGATTAGACATGTAAGAGAAAAAAGAGAAGTTCAATATTGACTTGTAGAGAAGAACACAACTCCCAACTAAAGCCGGAGCCTAAAAGTAAGATGGAAGCAAAATCAGTAAATGGTCATCCTAAAGGGCAAATCAAGGAGATTGCAGAAGCCTTGACTAGACAGTAAAATAAAGAGCAGGATGTAAACAGGAAGCTTGGAATAGATTAGAAAGCTGTCTTTGCATGTGTGAGTGTAAGTGTGTGCTGAGACAGATATGGATGTAGATTTAATGAAATAGTATAGGCTGACATCCAATTGACAAAGACTAATATTTTACCTATGGCGCTGGATAGATACTTAAAGTGTAGCCATGAACAAGCAGACAGGTCCCTACCCTCTTGGAGTTTACAATACAGCAGACAAGACATGCTTAAACGTAACAAATAGTCAATAACTAATTTAAAAATTATGAGAAAGAAAATTGCACAAATGTAAAATTCATGGTGATATGGGGTCATATAATGATACCTAACCTAATCTGTTGAGAAGGGTCAGAAATAGTGTTGTATGGAACTGAAATTTCATTCGAAGTCTAAATGGTGAAGAGAAGAATCCCCAGTGTGGGAATTCTGCCAGTTGCTGACTGTGTCTATGCCAATTATATATCCTGGAACTAGGGAAATAAGCACAGGATGGGTTCAGGGACCTACTAAGCCCAGTATGAGATGTATTGAGATAAAATTCCACTGGTCACCTGCCTTCCGTAAGTCCCGACTCTGACTGGTGCACCACCATATATTGAGTCTCCTGGAATTAGTTTCAGTTTGGAACTAGAGTCCCTTAATTCTCAAAAGGTCTGATTACTTCCTTTTTCCCAATGCACAATCACCCTGGTAAAAGGCCATAGGTCCCTTTGGGGAAAGCCGGAAGAAGGATTAACAGTACATGGTTTGACAGTATAGTGTGGTCCTTCTCAAAGGGACCTGGCTTTCTCTTTATTCAAGAGGTTCTGGGAGGGTGAACTGGCTGGAATTGGGAATTGGTCTGGGAATTGATTGAGGGGCTGTGATGCTATGTTTTTATTATTCAAGTTAGACTTTTGTTCACATTTTTCCCAACTTCTCATTTCTTCTTATATGACTCCAAATTGTTATCTGCCTCCACTAGTCTTTTTAAAATTACTGATCCACTCTGTACTCTGTATTTTAGTCCTCTTACATGATTTCTTAGCGGCATTCCCCATGGTGAACCTCTTCTGTCTTCCTTCTTAACACATCCCATTATATTTCACCAAAAACTAAAGGTATTTTAGCAAAGTCTACATTTGATTGTGAAATCCCACAGGTAATGTCACTGAATAGCTTCCTATTCCCTTAAGATACAGTCCTGAAAACACGTATTATAATGTAAAAGTCTTTTCAAGTGGCCATCTCATCCTTCTAGGTATATTTTCATTAGTGGTTGAAAACTATATAGATACAATATGTTCTATTTTGAAATAATAAGCTATTAAAACAACAAAAGTTTTTGTTTGTTTGTCTGTTTGTTTTTGAACAGAATTTCACTCTGTCTCCTGGGCTGGAGTGCAGTAGCATGCTCTCGGGTCACTGCAACCTCCACTTCCTGGTTCAAGCAATTCTCAAATGCCTCAGCCTCCCGAGTATCTGGGTTTACAGGCACATGCCATTATTACCGGGTCATTTTTTGTATTTTTTAGTAGCAATGGGGTTTCACCATGTGCCCAGGCTGGTCTCCAACTCCTGAGCTCAGGCAATCCACCCCCCTCGGCCTCCCAAAGTGCTGGGATTACAGGTGTGAGCCACTGTGCCCAGCCAAAAAAGTTTTAAACTCCAAAATAAACTAGAAGTATTTGAAATACAAAACATTTTATTTTACATTAAAGCAAACATGTAGAGACATGAATGGAAATGAGACATGGCATATATAGTACTTAGTAGATAAGAAAAGCAGTTTAGGCTAAAACTTAGGGCAGCAAAACTAGAAGATAATTGATGACATGAGAAGATCATACAACTATAAGCTCTTACAGGAAAGAGAAGACTTCGGGCTCATCAATTAAGGGCAGCAATCCCCAGACCCTTGGAAAAGGGAAAATAATGCCTGGAGGGAAAAATATCTATATTGTGAATCAACTCTGGCACGCAACTATGCTGAATCAGTCTCATGTGAGACTTCGCTAAAGAATAAAGCCTAAATACATCACTCCCAACGGCAACAATTACAATTAGGAATTACGAGAAAAACAACAAAGTTTCAAATATTTAGCAGTAATATCCAGATACTAAATCCATAGTTAAAAAAAGATTTCACCAGAAGCTCCTCACTCTGAAAAGAAAATGTCAAAGCAAGGAAGGTTATCAGCAATGTTCAGAGGAGAATGATGTGTTTTCAGTTATGGAAATTAGTCCATAATTGAATGAAGAAGAGATAGATCCAATAGTATTATAGTACATATATTATAATGATGGAGATAGAAAAAGATAAAAGTGAAGACAGAAGCCATCAAGAAACAGACAAGATTGGAAACCAGGATACAGGAGAAAGGACAAAATATCTTTTACTTATTACAAAATAGTATTTTACTTTTATAAAAAATATTTAAATCATAAGTCTTGCATCTCTCATTCTTTTCTATTTTTTTCAGCCGGTCAGTGGGAAAAAGGTAGCCCCTTGATATCCTTTTAATATTAGAATTACACAGGCTAAGTATTGCAGTAGGAGCTGTTATATAAAATATCTAATGTGTTATGTGTGTATAAGCAGAATAGTTTCCTGCCCGGAGGGCAGTTTCTCCTCTTGACATCTCCAGTCCATTTTGTCTAGCACCTGACAACACTACTATTGGCAGTCATGTCATCATTTGCTTTTTCCAGGCATTTAAGGATGTCATTAGGCCTTAGGCTTTTTAAAGCAAGAAAGGGCAGATGCTTTGTACTTTTTCTGGTGTCATATTTGGCAGCCTTTCTGTGAAATTACTGCAGTGTGCTCATCTGCCAGATGTCAGTGAAACTTGAAGTAAAGGGACAAGTATCCCAGAGATGTCAGTGGAAACTGGTTTTTGTTGTTTTGTTTTTAAATGAAGTCTCCACTAAAGACTGAAGAAGATACAAACTCACAGACACTGCAGTTGCTTGTAAAGTGCTTTCCATCATAGCTTTAAAATATATAGAGAAAAGTAAAAGGCAGTATCAAGATAACATCGAAAGATATACATGTAAGTTTAGCAGAAGTGAGATGTAGTGAAAGAAAAATGCAGCACAAAAAACCTCAAAGATTAAGAAAACAACAGAAATATATGAAGAGACAAGAGAAAACAGTGGTGAATTACAACTAGATAAAACAGGAAATATGTAGCATGCAATTTCAAGGACCCTCAATGTTCTACCTGAACAAAATTAACTTCCCTTATTACATAATTTTTTAAAAATTGTATTTGAGTATATATGGATTTTAATTTGTTCAAGCATAGTCATAATTAGTAGAAATAAATTATTAACTAGTTAATGTATTAGAACCAATTTTTGATGGTGCAGCAAAACACAGACGTCTGAGGTAATAAAATTAATTCCTTGATTTATAAATTGTATTACCATATATGATTGTATCTAATCATCCTGTCAATGCTGTGAATTAAATAAAGCAGCATTGCTGTTATATACTACAGATGGGGAAATTGTGGTCTAGGATAAAGTACTACTCAGCAATAGAAATTCAACTAAAAAATTTGCTTTCTTCCTCCCAGCTAGAGTTTTTACAGTTTTCATAATACAACTCCAAGTACATCAGAAGAGACAAATTTGGATGAGTAGAAGAATATAATAAATGAATAAATCATCAAGAAGGCAAGAAAAATAAACTGAAATAAAAAAGTAAAACATAGGTATATTACCCAGAAATACCAAAGGGATACTCCTAAATATTGTTTAGAAAAAAAAAATGATATAAATAATGGGATGACTATGTGGCACATGAAAAAGAAAGACAAAAACTATGAGATGCTCCTGCTCAATTTTACATCACATTTCTGTTTGGTGAGGCAAGGTATAAAATATTTCTTTATAAACTCTATTTACCAACTCCTCTTGCTGGAGGATGCTGGTATTTTGTTCTACTCAAGCCTTCAACTGACTGGATGAGGCCCACTAACACTCTGAAAAGCCATCTGTTTTACTTCAAGTTCATCATTGAAATGGTAAACTGATTCAAACACACCCTCCAAGTTGACACACAAAATTAAGCATCAAAATGGTATCTTCTCAATAAAAAGCTGAATTTCAACTTATTTTTAAAATATAACTTAATGTTTATTAATCTACTGAGTGTCATGTCCTTTTCCAGGCTTTAGGGATATAGTGGTAAAACTGGCAGACAGATCTCTGAGCTGTATGCTCTATATACGGTCATTACCAGTAATGCTTTAATTTTGAGGCAATGGCATTTAAATGACTCGTACTGTTTAAAGCAAAAGGGCTCTTTCCACAACATACACATAAGACTTTTCTCCTCGTGGCAAGACTCTAACTTTTACATTAACATAAACCTATTGAAAACTTACAGCACATGAAAGCATTTAGAAATGGTTAGTGAAACACAGATCTCGGAACATCTACTCTGGGAGAAAACAAAATAATGTTTCCTAAAGCTTTCCACATTTTTTATCAATTTTTATTGAGATCATTTTTATTAAAAGGTATTACAGGGATATATAATTTCTTAAAAGTCTTCCCTATAGTATAGTAATTATTTGTCAGCATCAAAAACAGCTTCGAGAGGAGATATATATATACATGTACATATATATCCTCTCAATGGATATATATATATATTTAATATATGTAAATATTATGTTTGCTGTATACATTTGCTTCAAATATAAAACAAAGCACTTATTATAAACTAGTATGTTCAGTTTGATAGTTTTATGGGGTTTAGGACTACTCATTGTTTAGTATTAATACATTTTATATGAAGCCAATGCTTACTTATGGGGAAAACTTAAAAATAAATATATTTTATTAAAAAATGCTAGTTTATTGAAAAATACAGCAGCTATAATACATTCGTTTCCTAAGGCTGTTTTAACAAATTATCACAACCTCAGTGTCTTAAAGCAACATAAATTATTCTTTCACATTTCCAGAAGCCAAAAGTCCTAAATCAGTAGCACTGTGCTGAAATCAAGGTGTTGACAGAGCTATGTTATTTTCAGAGGCTCTAGGGAGGAATACATTCTTTCTCTTTTCTGGCTTCTGTTGGCTGCTGGCGTTCCTTGGATTGTGGCTACATTATTTCAATCAAGGCTCACATCTTCAAATCTTTCTTTGCTCCCTTTTCATATTGACTTCTTCTCTGTGTGTGGCTGTGTGAAATCACCGTCTGCCTTTCTCTTATAAAACTACTTGAGGTTGCAGTTAGATATCCTTTCCTGGATAATCCAGGAGAATCACTGTGTTTCAACATCCTTAATTTAGTCACATCTGCAAAGATGCTTTTCCCTTATAAAGTAACATTTACAGGTTCCAGAGAATAGAACCTGATATCTGTTTTTGGGGGGAGGGGGATATTAATCAACCTATTGTAGCCACCTTGCAATACATGATTAATTTTCATTTTTATGAATGTGTTGGTAAAGATAAATTATATTATGGTACTGTAAAAAAAAAACCCGAAGTATTGATGGCTGAAAATGACAAGGGCTTATTTTTCCCTCATACCCACATCCATCCATACTATCCTCACCAGAGATTGAGCCTTTAACCTTAAGGACGTGGGCTGGTATACACACAGATACAAACTGTGTCATTGTGCATCACCAATTTTTTAAAATCTCCACCTGGAATCTGACATTTCATTAGCCACCTCTAACTACAAGAGATCCTATTGTGTCCCTACAAAGAAAAGAATCAGAAATGTTGGTGTATAGCTCTAATGACTATCACAATGAGGTTGGATGTTAGGATCAAAAGGCCCAATATGATATGAAGAAATCTGATTTGGGGCAAAAGTTAAGAAGAATAAATGGAATTTACTTAGCATGATGTTGCTTAATACCAGTGTCCAGCTTTTAACTTGATGATTCTGCTTTAAGTTTTGGAATACCAATTTAGAAAATATATTATTTCACATTTTTGTATATTAAATAATAGGTTTTCATAAAATATATTAGGTACTATCTGAAGAATCTGGATCATCTTTGTTTTAACTGGTATTGGTTAAGATTTTGAAGCATAATTGAACTAGGTTGCTATTCGAATGGACCTGAACATATTTCCTTGGGGTGATGGGAGAAGATGTGATATTGTCTCAAACAACAGTACAAATAACAAGTCCTTTGTTAAGACTTTGATTTTTGTCTTTAGAGTTGCTTGTTCAGCAGAAAGAGAGTATAGGATTTTACTCACCATCAAATAAAGAAAAGGCAGTGGCCAGTTAAAACAAGGATGAATTATTGAAGTGTTCTGAAGCTAAGGAGAACTTGAAATAAGTTTTAAACATTGGCAGTAAGGCCAGGTTACTAAAGGAAAGCTTGAAGTGCTACTTTTGGGTGGATTTCATTTGTCATGAATGTATCCTCAGCATTAACGAATGATCTGACACTTATTTGGTCATCTTGACAAAGAGATTGTAAGAAATCAGTGTTTTTTTTAAATATAAAGAAGCACAGTGACATGATTTTTATAAAAGCATGTTCTAAACTGGAAAGCACTATACAAATGTAGACTTCTTTATCCCTGAAGTTTTCCATGTTAATTCATTGGAAAGTCATGAAATTTATAGCTCAAATGCACAGAACACACAGACTTTTTACACAGCATTTGGTATCATATCTTATTTTCTGAACACTGGAACTCCAAATTACAATGTAGGACAGCAAATTGCAGAGGAGTGAAATTAAGAGGCCACCTCTAAATTATCAGCTAAGGCCAACATGTGGTCAATCCTCTTTAAAGTAGGTAGAATGAAATTAGTAAAACACATGTGACCTCTTGGGAGCACAGAAGAGAAGATAAAGATAACAAGTAAATGGATGCAAGCAATGGAGTAGGATAAATATAATACAATTTTAGAAGCTAATAAACACTAATAATATTACATATCATCCAAATCAAATTCTTTTGATGGTGAAAAGCAGGTGATTCTAATAACATCTCTACAACAACAGGAGCAAACCAGGACTCTCTAAGCACACTAAGTTCTATCACCATCTTTTTTTTCTTTTTTCTTTTTTTTTTTTTTGAGATGGAGTTTCACTCTTGTTGCCCACGCTGGAGTACAACGGTGCAGTCTCAGCTCACTGCAACCTTCGCCTCCTGGGTTCAAGCGATTCTCCTGTCTCAGCCTCCTGAGTAACAGGGATTACAGGTGCCCACCACTATGCCTGGCTAATTTTTGGTATTTCTAGTAGAGATGAGGTTTCACCATGTTGGCCAGGATGGTCTCGAACTCATGACCTCAGGTGATCTGCCCCCCTTGGCCTCCAAAAATGCTGATATTACAGGTGTGAGCCACATACCCGGCCACCTCACCCTCTTTTTAATGTTTAAATTTTAAAAGAATGTTTAATATCTAAAAGACTTAATGTTTAAAAGGTTTAATCTACTCCCAGGAAATCTGCAAATTAAAATTCCCCTGGGTAAATAGTTCACATATACTCCTCCACATACCAACACATGTTCTAAATATATATTTTTATAATCTACAGAAATCTTAAACCTGCATTATGCTGTGTTATCTAATCAAATGTTTAAAATTACATTCTGAACCTACTTATGAAAAGTACTATGTTCATCCTATAGAAAAAGACCAAATCTTACAGTAAGTAACATGGTAATTAGCAGTGGGAGGATTGTGTGGTATAATACACTATACAAGTGTTTTTCAAAGAGTAATATATTTTGTTGTTGGTAGCGGGGCATGACGAACTTGGGTGGGGTTCAAACAATATATGCTTACCCCATTATCCTTCTCATCACCTATTCCAGAATCTCTTCTGTAAGACCTTTTTTCCAGTTACAAGGGATTGAACTTGCTCATTTCTGCAACCTATATGGAAAAAACAGATTGCAAATGTCTTCTCCACCCCACAAACTACCCAGTGGTTCCATCTAGGACAAATTGAAATCCTGTGCATGTCCAAATTTTACTCAGTTGCCATACCAGGAAAGAAAGGTCTCTACCAATTTTCTGTAGAGTAGAGTAGAGTAGATATTCAAGGGAACACACACGGTGCATAGATGGGGGTTCTTATGGCTGATGGATAAAGATTCCTCTCTCAGAGCTTCAGGTCACATACACTGTATCTTCCAGCACGTTTCCTCGAAAGCCTCACTCAGAACTCCCTCAGCTCCCACAGCACATCCTCTGAAGCAGATCTATTCAGTTTGGTCCTGGATATCCAGCAACGACGCCTTCAGTTGGCATTCTGTCAGTTCCCCAGGTACCCATCAATCCTACCATATCCCTTTTGTCTCCTTTTGTCCATGTGTGTCCCTTTTTATGCATCACCTTGGCTTAATTTTATGTATTTTGGATGTTTGGATGTATTCATGTATTTTGGATGAGCCACATCTCATTGGCACTTTTTCTGGAGATGCCTAACTAATATGCCATCAATATATTTTTTTCTTTCACAAGGAAAATTAGTAGTACATTTTATAAAATAAGAAATAAAAGAAAGGGAAAAAAATCCCAGTCACATTCATATACGTACACATTCACTCACAGAAATGTACATACACATACACATACACACACACACACACGCACACACACACATCGATCATCATCAAAAAAATCAAAACCATTCCCCTTTACAACTAATGCTGGTAGGTCACAGATTTAACACACTCTTTTAAAATAAATAAGTAAATTCACTGCTAAAAGGTATAATCAAGGAAATGAAAATAGTGATGGCTGAAGGCAGAAGGGCAAAAGACAGAACAAGAGATATCCAAATTCACCCTTTTATATGGGAACAATACCACCCAGGAACATGTAGCCCTCATGGCCTAATCATCTCTTAAAGTTTTCACCTTTGAATATGGTTACATAGAAATTAAATTTCAGCATGAATTGTAGCAGGAGCAAACATTTAAATCATAGCAGCTACTAATAGTAGATTGGCAAAAACAACAACAACAACAACAAAAACACATCATATGATTCTGGTATTCAAAGGGATATATTCCTATGGAATTAAGCAGGCAATAATTAAGATAAGTACATAATATATAAAATAAATATAGTATGCCTACATATGCATAGTTAGTGTTTCTGAAAGTGAGATATAAAATAACAGAAAAAAGAGAGAAAAAAACCCTTTGGTATCACAAATATTAAAAGACATCACAGTCTGAAATGTAAAAATCAAAACTACAAAAATAGTAGAAGACAACAAAGAGAAAAATAGATGACCTAGGCTTTGATAATAACATTTTAGATATGACACCAATGGCACAATCCATGAAAGAAAGAATTGATAAGTTGGCCTTCATTAAAAATTTATCATTTTTTCTCTGTGAAACATATTGTCCAGAGAATTAAAAGAGAAGCCACAGACTAGGAGAAAATATTTGCAAAAGACATAGCTGATAAATGACTGCTATCTAATATGTGCAAAGAAGTCTTCAAACTCAACAATAAAAAAACAAACAACCCAATTAAAATGTTGAGCTAAATACCTTAACAGACAACTCACCCAAGAAGATATACAGATGACAGTTAAACATTGGAAAAGATGCTCCACATCATATGTCATCAGGGAAACACAAAATAAAACAACAGTGAGATGTCTCTACACACCATTAAAATGGCCAAAATTCAGAACATTGACAACACCAAATGCTGACAAGAATGTCGAGCAACAGGATCTCACATTCGTTGCTGGGGGGAACACAAAATAGAACAGTCATCTTGAAAGACAGTTTGACTGTTTCTTACCAAACTAAATATACTCTTACCACAAGATCCAGCAATCATGCTTCTTGAAATTTACCCAAAGGAGTTGAAAACTTATTTTCTCACAAAAACCTGCACATAAATGTTTATAGCAGCCTTACTCATAATTGCCAATACTTGGACACAACCAAGATGTTCTTCAGTAAGTAAACAGATGAATAAACTGTGGCATATCCAGGGAATGGAATATTATTCAATGGCCAGGGTAGGGGGGGCATATTTTAATTGCTATGTATACCCATTTCAAATATATACTTGCGGATTGAAGAATTGAATATTAGGTGGATCCATGGACTTTGTAGGTTCATTGTGAGCTAGGACTTCAGCCAGTACTTTATTTATTACTTTTTCCTTGTAAGCGTCCACTTATAACAATAAAATAAAATAAATAAAATAAAATAAAATAAAATAAAATAAGCAATCAAGCCATGAAAAATATTGGAGGTGTGGCATCAGTGTGGATTCAGAGAGCAGCAAAGGGGGCTATCAGACAATTATACTCCCTGAAGCAGAGGCTCAGAAAGCTGCATTTTCAGAGTTACTCCAATTAATCCTTCTTATGTAAAATATTTACTTTTAAATGCAGATTTGGGAATAGCTCCTCCACAGACCCCAGGATTTCTCCTCCTGAAAGGAAACATAAAAGAAAGATTAATAGGACAATTTATAGCCCTGGTCACTGCAGTTGGTTTTGAAGTTGCAGTTGCAGGTATTCTCTCTCTCCTACATCATCCATTCTAATTTTTGTTTATTTTTAGCCATTGCATCAGCATGTCTTGGTGGCCAACCTAGTAATGTGACCCCAACCTTCATTCCCAAGTGGTCATTTGACTTTCAGGTTGCTGCATTTATCCATTCACAGTTATAGGAAGGAAAGAGAATATCAGGAGTCACCCAAATATATCACTTCAGCTTCCCAGTGCTCCTCCCTCATTGGGCAAAAGCAGCCCTAACATTTTCTGCTGATCAGAGTCAATTATTCTGGCCAGTATGCTGATTTCCCTTACCAGTTGGATGCTGCACACAAAGAGTCCAAAGAACCCTGGTGTAGCTTGTAGTTTGTAGTACAATGGCATCCATGCTGTGTCCCCTTAAAGAATATGCTCCATTTATGAACTAAGAACTCCAATCGTGAAGAGCACATGAATTTAGAGAGAAGAAGCACAAATTCCCTCCAGCTGTGATTTTAGAAATATTAGTAATGGATCCATACTACTCCACTTCTTCATGTTTGTTCTGGGACCTATGTATTCTTCCTTTGGAGAACACAGCACCATATAGATTCCTTGGATTTAATACATGTACTTTGTCCTGAAGGATGGCATCCCATTATTTCACACTGGATTATGAGATAATAATTCAGCTGCCATTTAAAAGGCTTTCCAGAATTTTATGGGGCTCTTATTTTCAGATGGTGCATTATCGGCCATAATTTTTCAATGTGATGTGAGTCCCCAGGTCACATGCTATGCTGTGTCAGATTTCACGCCTGTAGAACAAGTATTTTGTAAGTTTCTTTACAGTGGACTCTGCAGGCAAGGAAGGCAAATTCATACTCAGAAAAAGGTATAACTTCTTGAGAAGACAGACGGCTGAGTTCAAAGTGAACTGAGCTCAATGTACTCAAGTTGCCATAGAAAATCAATTCCTTAAGGAATATTGCCATATTGCAGATTCAGTGTTGGCCTTTTTCTGAACATTTGGACATTCAGATAGACCAATTACTAGCAAGAATCCATGTTGTTGGGTTTCTAGATAGCCTCTGTCTCCATTACCTTCATTATTCCCTTCGTGCCTAGAGGGTGAGTTCTGGAACAGTCGATGAAGAAGTTTGACAAACACCAACTGGTCAAGTCATTTGGTCTGTGTTGTTCACTTCCTGGTTGTGGATGCTGTCTAGCAGGCTTTAACATGTGTCCCCAAAACCTTCCAGTTATCCTCCCACTCTCATGTATCTACCCGTGTGCTTGTATCACAGACCTCCTTGTTTCCATTCCATTAATTTTCTATTATTGCTGTAATAGATTACTGCAAACTCAGTGGTATAAATAAATACACATTTATTCTGTTACCGTTCTGTAGATTAGATGTCAAACACTGGTTTCACTGGGATAAAATCCAAATGTCCGCAGAGCTATATTCCTCTCTAAGGGAACACCTATTTCTTTATCTTTTTCAGCTTCCAGAGGCTACCCACATTTCTTGACTGAAGACCCTCTGCATCCTTCTTATTAAGCTTTTGTAGTCACGATTCCTTCCCAATACAGACAGGAGAGGTTTCCCACTGTTAATAATTCATATTATTAGACAGGACCCCCCTAATAATGCAGGATAATCTCACCATATCAAGGACTTTAATTTTACTTATGTCTACAAAGTCCCTTTTACTATGTAAGATAATACATCCTCAGGTTCCAAGAACTAGGATGTGGATATTTTGGGGGGAGGGGGATATTGTTCCTTCTACCACATGGGTTTTCTAGTTCTTTTCCTTTTAGGCACCTGAGCACATGAACAGACCATTGGTCACTGTCTAGAAATCTATATGCATTCTCATCTTGGGCCACCTTTTCTTCATCCAATATGGATGACTAGGTGTAGTGCTGTAGTTTTGTCCTTTGGGAAAATTTTTGATCTCCACTATCTTTCAAGGCTACTTCTAATGTGGCCACAATGCAGCTGCTATCCATTTTTGGTTTCCACACATGCTCTGAGACAATCTGTCTGTAAGCCATACTCAGATTGTGTTTTTCTCCTCCTTCAACTGGACGTAAGGATCTCTCCCCACAATATGACCGCAAGCACAGTGTGGGTACCTGGTCATGCAGCTTACCCACATATTTTTACTTTGCTTAGGCTGAAAGCAGTATAAAATATTTTTACGTTAAGACTGCCTGCTGCCAGATTCATCTGAATGCTTACATTTAGTAGTTCAAACATAATACAGCTTCTAATGGTATAGATTTTTTGACTATATTGTGATAAAGGGTGGGAGAGTTAATATAAATCTGAAACAAAACTGTAAATGAATAATGTCTATCTCAAGTACATGTAAAATGTTTCTCATCTTCTTATCTGATTGGAGTGGAAAACACATATTCACCAACTCAATGATCACATTACATGTACATGAGATTGCAGCTGTGATTGTGGCTACCAATTGGTTAAGACTGTGGCAATTTATAGTCATTTCCACAACTCATCTGTTTTCTGCAGTGGCCAGATTGGAAAATGAAGTAGAGATATGATGCAGACAACCAGCCATGCATCTTTTAGGTCTTTATTCATGGCACTAATCTATACCATCTTCCTAAGGATGAAATATTATTTTTATGTATTATCTTCCCTGAAGTGTTGGGGAAGGGTCAGAGGTTTTCTTTTGCCTTTTATCATTGTACTAGGTCTTACCTAACAATCTAAGATCTCAATGGCAAGCGGGGAGGGACATATTTTAATTGCTGTATATACCCATTTCAAATATATACTTGCGGATTGAAGAATTGAATATTAGGTGGATCCATGGACTTTGTAGGCTCAATGTGAGCTAGGATTTCAGCCGGTATTTTTCCTTGTAAGCGTCCACTTATAACAAGGGACCTATTATTGTTGGTCTCTTGGTATCAAAGTAAATTTATTCCTTGAGTCTTTAGCGTCATAGTTCTTGAAATAACTGGATATTCTTTTTTTCCCTGAGACTGGGAGAATCATCACAATCTATATTTCCCATGGTGTTGAAGGGTCTTTCCTCATCATGACACAACCACTTCTTTAATCAATGTGTTCCAGATATAAAATCTAGCTGACATTTGGGATCGAACAAGGAACTCTGGCTTTCGGCTGAAGCGAATATTCGCAGCTTCTGCAGGTGCCTATATGAGTGGCTAAATCCAAGACTTGATATAGTTATTTTTCCATGAACCACCAGTGAAAATCTCTGACCAAGTCCCTCATTAATTGCAATTTTATCATTTATGTTCACTGTGGGTAGAGAAAAATATGAAACACATATTGTGGCTTAATTCTTTGCTTTGGTATAGGTGCCCATCATTTTGTCTGGAAAGTGAAATTCAATCTGCTCAGCTTGTCTATGAAGTCAGTGACTTCTTGTCCATGGTAACTGTTAAACTATACAATGCAAACTTGTGTACTAATATAGCTTAAAGGGGTGAAAAGTGTGATGTGAAAGGAAAAATACAGATAGTTTAATATTATATATTAAACGAAAAGAAGGCTAGGCATGGTGGCTCACACAATTTGGGAGGCCAAGGCGGGTGGATCACAAGGTCAGGAGATCGAGACCATCCTGGCCAATGTGGTGAAACCCTGTCTCTACTAAAATATAAAAAATTAGCCTGGCATGTTGGTGGCCGCCTGTAGTCCCAGCTCCTTGGGAAGCTGAGGCAGGAGAATCACTTGAACCCGGGAGGTGGATGTTGCAGTGATCTGAGATGGCACCACTGTACTCCAGCCTGGTGACAGAGCAAGACTCTGCCTCAGAAAAAAAAAAAAAAAGAAATTGTAGATGTCAGAGCATGTCTTTAGGAAAGTAACTAAAAGGGGAAAAGTGTGAAATCTAGCACACATTAAGCACTGATAGAAGGGCATTGAACTACTTTGCATGAAATTAGGAAGATTTAGAAAGTACATGACAATTGTCTTCCAATGTCTGCATTCTCTTCCGATGTCTGCAAGTTGTCCATGTGTAACATTTGTGCAGGGATTTCCAGCTTATGTTGAAGTGTTCTTCATGAATTTGCTTATTATTCGATACTGATATTATAGTAAAATTATACCAAAAATGCCTAGCAAGTATGTCTGTAAATCTTCAGTTGTGAAAATTAACATCATTGAAATTAAACTGAAATTTATGAAAAGGCTTAGGGTCTGTGGAGAAAAGCTATTGCATAAATGCCAAGAAGTTAATCTATGTATATGTGTATATGTTTTGATAAAATATAAGCTATTCTATTAATTTATATTTTCATATTCAGTGTTATCTAAGGATCACACAATATTTGATAAGTTAATGAATTCCATTGTTTTCAATCTGTGAATAAAATACAAGTTCCAGGGATTTCAAATAATTCACTTTAAGTGGAGCTGAATAAAGATTGTAATCTTAATTCAAAGTATGTGTAAACTTTCCAACTTAAGTCATATGCTTTAGTAAGTCTAGTTATAGAATTAATTACCAATTTAATAAACTATGAATAGTAACAATAACTTTTATGTTTTCCTTTACTAATCAAAGTACATTATTTCCTTTAGTCTTTGAATAAATATAAAAAGGCATGTCTTACTATGAATAATTTACAATGACAAATCAGAGGAAAATTAGTGGTAGGTGAGTTCCCTGAGGTCGCCTGTCCAGTGAGTAACAGGACCAGGCAGAGAAGGATCTTCTAGTGCGGATCTTTTTTCACTATTTCGTATTTACATAATTCATATAATATTCAGAAGATTAAAGATGGCTTTTTATCATTTTATCTCCCATATCCACCTATAAGTAATTGGAAATCAATTAATGTTTGTTGGACTCAAATAGTGGATAATGAATTATATAACCAGAAATATCTGTATTTTTTGTCCAATGAGATTATACTAAGTGGCTCTGGAGTCAGAGGGTTTGAGTTTAAATCCAGGCTCCTCCTTCTTAAAAAATGTGTGAACTTGGTCATGTTTCCCAAGCTATAGTTCTCAATTTCTACATCTATAAACTAAAGGTAATAATAATACCTACTTCATAGGATAATATCCCACTTATAACAGGGGAGCCATCATAGTCGGCTATGAATTCTATAATTCCTATGGAAATTAATTGAATTAACATATGTAGAGTGCCAAAAATATTGTCTGGCACCAATAAGACCTCAATAAACATTAACTGCTATTATTATTGTTGTTGTAATTATTATTATGTTAGATTATTTTCACCATGGGATTATAGTGCTTAGCTTCTGTCAAGAAAATGGAGCTCCCCAAGACCACCTCTCTGAAGATCACTTGCAACGGCATGATCATATTTAATTTTAGGTACACAAGTGTTTACAGAAGCTGTTATAATTTACATGTGAGAAAACTAAGACCCAAAAAAGTTACAGGCCTTTCCAGTGATAATATCCCATCGTGGCATGTGCTCTGGTCAACATTTCTTCTAGGAAAGTTATCTCAGAAAGTGTAATATGGAATTCATTTTACTTGAATTAAGATAATAGAGAAGTTTTGCCTTTAGTTATATTTGTTATGAAAGTAATTAACAATTTTTAAAAAATTGTTGCTTAAAAGTGTACAGTTGTACTTTTTTTAACATTTACCCAGGTACATTTGTATAAATGAGGTAAAATTGTACTTTTTAGTTCAAAGTACAATCATAAATTTTTGGCTTAGTTCAATAAGAAGCAACAGTATAATTCATGAAAAAATATGTGTAATATTTAGCTTGGATTTTCTGAGTATCCACTCTCTGCTAATACATTTAATGCTCTAGAAAAGATCTTTAATTCCTGAAGTATCAGAAAACTTATAATGAAACATGATCTAAGAACCATAGAAGACAAATAAACATTATTATATTTATTATCAATTTAATAATAATTGAAGTGAGTTTCAGAGATTTGAGCGTCTTTTCTTAACTGACTCCTTGATTTGCAATGAAATTTGATTTGCTTAATAAGGATATAAAAATTATTTTATGACCCAATCCTGGTAATATGAATAATGGTGAATTGAATACTTAAATTTAGTTTAAATCTATATTATGTGCACATTAAGTAAATGTGTTAGAAGTCTTAGATTTATTTTTTAAATGAAATGGGCATAGAATAAGAAATTACATAAATGAATGTACATTGTATTCATTTCAAGAATTTCATTACTCTTTTTAATATACTTAAATGACTCAAATATGATATCTTTTCTTTAGGCTTCCATACATTTGTTCACTTTAAAGTTGTTTTTTTAAAAATTTTTCAATGCTTAAAAATGTACCTTGAAAATTAATTAAGTTAACTAATATAAAAAAGTTTTCTCCTGTGACATGTAAGACCATTTGCTTTGTGCATTCTCAAGAACACTTAGTGTGCAAAAGTTCTTCATCCCAAAAGATAGGGCTAAAAGAGTGAATGCTTCAATCAGAACTTTATGTTACTCAAAAATGGAGAGATTTTAATTCAAATACAAGAAAATTCTCATTGACTTATATTTCATATATGAACATCTGCTTGCCAATTGCACCCACTCAGATTTACTTATCTTTTAAGTTGCTTCCTTGGAAAGATCCTAGCGATTTAATTGAATGCAAATTAGGCTTTCAGGGTCAGAAACCTTAGGAATAAAGAGCATATTTCATGATGAATTTAAATAGTTTACACATTCTTTCACAGCACTAGACAAAGAAAAGTGCCATAACTAAGCAGGTTCTTATACAAGATGGCACACGAACTGCAGCTCTGTCATACTCAAAACAAAATTCTCTCCAGTTCTTTGATCTACAAATATTAAAATATTTCATTTATAAAGCTGCCTGTTGCAAATACCAGTGAAGACTTTTTATATGTACAGTTCCTGTACTTCAAGAGACATAACCTTCTGAGCATAAGAGAGAAATACTCACTTTTGATTTTCCTGTTTTTTTGTGTTTTTTTTGTCCACTGTAAATGAGCTGGACCATCGTTTGATATAACTCTGACAGGTGCTCTAGGATGTGAACTCTTCCAACTCTTTCCAGTTGTAACTAGATTGCCATTTTGACTAGTGGGAAAATGTTCTGTTAGCAGAACTTTAAGAACATAAAGAAAGTGTGAAGTTTTGTGGAATATTTTTAAATATAAATATATTTTCATTTAGATGGAAACAAAGTATGAAAATACTACCCTCAAATTCCAGAAATTATCAGCTTCTCAAATAACAGAACAAATGCAATAACATTGCTCTGTGTGTGTGTGTGTGTGTGTGTGTGTGTGTGTGTCTGTGTGTGTGTATGTGTAATAGTTATCTGGCAATGTTAAATGGAATTCGTTTCCTAATATGCACCTACTGAATTGTTAAGAAGTTCCTCTATTGTGGATTCTACCTTTCACTCTCAATAGAAACTTCTTAATATATCATAATTTATACGGATTTTACAGAATATACAGAAAACTATTTTTTAGTGTCAGGGCTCCAGTTGTTAATATTTATCTGCCACAGGCACCTTACAGCATTCTTCAAGTGTAATACCTCCTTATAGCAGTTATGTCATTCTAAAGCTCACAGTAACCTTTTCATAATAGCTGTTTCCTTAACTAGAGTTTAAGTCTTTCACCTACTCCACCCTCACTTTCAATCAAACAAAAGAAAGATTTTTTCCCCCTATTTTCTCTCATTTTTCCCCAAAGATCAAAAATGTTTATCTTTGATTGGGGATCAAAAATATTTATTTGTTTGTTTTCCTAATTTTGTATTTTAATTTCAATGCTAATCTCAATCAATACACACACAAACACATACCCATTACATGCTGCCTGTTTCTTTGTGTGTCTGTGTGTGTAGTTGGATTGTCTACATCAGCACTTTACATCAATCAGTATCATGTCATTCTAGTGTCTTTCTTGCATCTTTACTTATAATTACTTTAGCAATAGATACTAGTCTAACTACAAAAAGTTACTGTCAAAGGAACAGAAACAGGAACTATTGTATGATGCATTTATATCAACTAATGGTCAAATTATGCCATGACTGGAAAACTAGGGCATCCCAGTAATCAGAATACATGAGGTGAGAGAAGATTTAAGTTATCTCAAGACACATAGTTAAAGGGATGTGCTGAATTTAAAGAAAATCTTGCTATGGCATATCATACGTTATTTATTTTATAAGCAATTCCATTTGTAAACATCATCTGTTCTTAATTTAAGTAGCATTGTTTGAGTATTTTCGTGTTTTGTTTTACTAAATTGCCTTTTTGATTATTATACATCAGCTATGAGTGTATACCTAATTTCATTATTTTAAATGTTTAAATGACATTATGCTAAAAATAAATCAGCAATCAGGAGTACATGAAAATAATTTTGCCCACTCGAGTGGAATTTTTTCTATTACTTAAGGTTGAACAATACCGTTCCAAGGCATCAATATATTTACCAGGAAAGTAAAAATATTGTAACTTTCCCATTTTATGAATAATAAGATTTCTCATTATGATTTAAGTTTCATATTCAACTACATCCATTTAAAAAAATATTTCCTTGCTTCCAGGTAGCTAGACTGCACCTTCATACAATATCATCAGTATTCTAGAGAGAAGAAAACATTTCAGAATGCAGTGTTCAGGTTCCTTTGTCGGTACTTAATGCTGAATATCCATATAACCCTTCGGCAGAGGTAGCAGAATGGTTAATGCTATCAGAAAACTTTTTATTTCTTTAAATCAGTTGAATAAGTTCTTTGGGAGCATTTTATTTCTTGTATGAAGTAAGCTGTTTTGGTTTGCTGATTATTGATATAATAAATTCAGTAGTAAAGGCAATATCTCCAGACGGTCTCCTTTATTGTCTGTTCCAGTTCTCATTTTAGCACATGGAAAATATCATCATCCTGTACAGTTGGAATCCTCAAGGCTATTTAAAACATAGAGGCTTCCTATTACTATAGATATATTCATTTGATATTGCTTGTTCAAATGTTTCTGTGCTTTGCCGGATCCCACTTGGTTTATGATTTCTATTCAGACATTTTTAAGTGGAAATATCTATTGCTGTATGATACAAACCATACAGCCTTCTTGTACTATTCACTTTAAACCCTATATAACAACAAGCTCTAAGAGAGCCACCAATGGACCTTGCGTCTTGGTATTCACATACTTGCATAGGTCCCTCTCATGATGAATTGAGCTGACTTGAATAACCAATAGAATATTGCAGAAATGATGGGTGTGAGTTTAGAAGATACGTCAGCAAAGATGTTGTGGCTCCCATCTTGTGTTCTAGGATGACTTTTTCTGGTGTATGGGTGTTTTGAAGACACCCAAGGAATCCTACGGACAGACTCATATGGTAAGAAACTAAGACATTCTGTCAACAGTCATGTGAGTGAGCCATTTTGGAAGTAGATACTCTAACCTCAATCATGCATTCTAATGATTTCAGCCCCAACCCACATCTTAACCACAAAATTGTGAGACCATAACATTTCAAGGATGGCCTCAGAATTCAACAGCCCATTCACAAATGTTTTACACTTAACCACAATTAGAGGTAGGAATTTGGAGAAGAGTCTACCACTTTTCATCAAAAGATTCATAAAGGGCCCCAATAATATAGTAGCAAATCACTACTTTTAGAGAAAAGTAAAATGAGAAGCTTTTTTGCTTTCACTCATCTTTTTACATTTATTACCCAGTAACGTAAGCTAGCTAAAGGATTCAACATTCACAGGAATGTACATGAATTTCTTGTCTTGGATAATTCTTTTATCTCCCTATCCCTTTCTTTTTGTTTATTTTCCTCTTTTTTATTTTTGGATTTCCAACTTTTATTTTAAGTTCAGGGGTACATGTGCAGGATGTGCAGGTTTGTTATATAGGTAAATGTGTGCCATGGTGGTTTGCTGCACAGATCAACCCATCACCTAGGTATTAAGACCAGCATCCATTAGCTATTCTTGCTGATGCTCTTCCTCCTCTCATCCCCCACTTTCCCATGGGCCCCAGTGTGTGTTGTTCACTCACATGTGTCCATGCATTCTCATCAGTCAGATTCCACTTGTAAGTGAGAACATGTGGTATTTGATTTTCTGTTTCTGCATTCATTTGCTGAGGATAATGGCTTCCAGCTCCATTCATGTCCCTTGCAAAGAACATGATCTTGTTTCTTTTTATGGCTGCATAATATTCCATAGTGTATATGTACTATGTTTTCTTTATCCAGCCTCTCATGAATGGGCATTTAGGCTGATTTCATGTCTTGGCTATTGTGAATAGTGCTGCTGAACATACATATGCATGTATATTTATGATAGAATAATTTCTATTCCTTTGGGTATATACCCAGTAATGAGATTGCTGGGTCAAATGGTTTTTCTACCTCTAGGTCTCTGAGGAATTGCCACACTGTCTTCCAGAATGGTTGAACTAATTTACACTCACCAACAGTGTAAAAGCATTTATTTTTCTCCACAACCTCACCAGAATCTGTTGTTTTTTGAATTTTTAATAATAGATATTCTGACTGGTGTGAGATGGTATCTCTTTGTGGTTTTTAACTGCATTTCTCTATCAGTGATGTTGAGCTTTTTTCGTATTTTTGTTGGCCACATGATTGGCTTCTTTTGAGATGTGTCTGTTCATGTCTTTTGCCCACTTTTTAATGGGCTTTTTTTTTCTTGTAAATTTGTTTAAGTTTCTTATAATGTTGGATATTAGACCTTTGTCAGATGCATAGTTTGCAAAAATTTTCTCTCAATCTGTAGGTTGCCTGTTTACTCTGTTGATAGTTTCTTTTGCTATGCAGAAGCTCTTTAGTTTAATTAGACCTCATTAGTCAAGTTTTGCTTTTGTTGCAATTGCTTTTGGCCTTTTTTTCATGAAACTTTGCCTGTGCCTATGTCCTGATTGTATTATCTAGGTTTTCTTCTAGGGTTTTTAGAGTTTTCAGTTTTACATTTAAGTTTTTAATTCATCTTATGTTGCTTTTGTATATGGTGTAAGGAAAGGGTTCAGTTTTAATTTTCAGCATATGACTAGCCAGTTATCCCAGCACCACTTATTAAATAGGGAATTCTTTCCCCATTGCTTGTTTTTGTCAGGTTTGTCAAAGATAAGATGGTTGTAGGTGTGCAGTCTTATTTCTCAATGCTCTATTTTGTTGCATTGGTCTATGTGTCTGTTTTTGTACCAGTACCATGCCATTTTGATTACTGTAGCCTTGTAGTATAGTTTGAAGTTGGGTAGTGTGATACCTCCAGCTTTGTTCATTTGGCTTAGGATTGTCTTGGCCATTCAGGCCCTTTTTTGTTTTCATGTGAATTTTAGAATAGTTTTGTTTCCAATTCTGTGAAGAATGTAAATGGTAGTTTAGTGGAAATAGCATTGAGTCGATAAATTGGTTTAAGCAGATGGGCAATTTAACAATATTGATTCTTTCTATTCATGAGCCTGAAATGTTTTTCCACTTGTTTGTGTCATCTCTGATTTCTTTGAGCAGTAGTTTTTAGTTCTCCATGAATAGGTCTTTCACTTCTTTTGTTAACCATATTCCTAGGTATTTTATTATTTTTGTGGCAATTGTGAATGGATTCTGTTTACTTTTCTTATTGTCTTTCAAGCAGCTAACTTTAAAAGTTAAAAGCATGGGTTTGGAAGTTACACAGACCTGCTTTAACTCCCACTTATCCCCCACTAACTAACTTATGGCCTTGGGCTAATTATTTTACCTCTTCATATGCTGAATCCTAATTTTGATAATTGTGACATAATACTTTTCTTAATTATTGTGTACATTAAGTATAATAATTTACTTGAAATCCTTATTGTAAGCATTTGATAAATGCTAAAAATCTTTAATTTGTTCTGTACCCCTTTTTATTGTGATGCCACTAAAAATGCACCTTGTAGACTTCCAACTCAGGGAGTATTATGGACCAAGAGCCCCAGGTGCTGTGCTTTAAAATCCATAGCCATGACATGCTTCCAGCAGTCTCCTCTCAACCAAGGGCTGAGGGTAGCTGGATACTAAGGCTTTCCTGAGACACATAGGTGTCTTTTGAAAGCTGACTTGGTCTTAAGGCTTCCAGATACCCTGCCAAGTCTTTCTTAGACTGCATGACAGTCTAGCGTGCTTTCTCCACCTTCCTGTTTCTCTCTTCTTGTGTCTGGGGTAGAACTGCATTGTGATCTGGTGCCTCTATCAGCCTCCCCATACTCTTTCACACAGTCACCCTATTAAAATATACACAACTCAAGTCTCAGTTTGGTGTGTGATTCTTAGAAAACTCAGACTTTATATAAGCATATATCTTCAGAACACCTAACCCTTTGCCATCAGCTCCCCTTCTGCTGCTAACATACATACATCCTACACCCAACCCCGGCTGCATTTTTCTACCCCACCTCCCTCTCCTGAAGTATCTTGCCAATAAAGTCCTGGAATCAATAAATAGGATGGACTCAGGAATGATCTATGCAATAGGATGGACTCAGGAATGATCTACGCATTTCAAGGGATTTTTCTCAAGAGGCAGATCAGTTTGCCAACAATATTGCCCTCTATCAAACTCATAATAAATGAATAAGAAACTCAGCCCTGTTTAATCTTTAGTAGAGATCAAAATTCTTGAAAATTTTTGATGAATGAAAGTATAGAACACATGCCAAATCCACTGGGTATCAATTGATTCAAAATTTTTATGTGCATTTCACCAAGATGTCATTCAGTTTGTAGTACTTGACAAAAATTTCCTGTGCTATCTTTAGATAGGTCTATGTGTGTAAGAAAATTTACCTCAATTTTTAAAGCAGGGATTAGTCCTTCTGTGCTTTAAACTTGGAAGAAAAACCTCAAAGTGAAAAGGGGACATTCATTATTTATCAGTCCAGTGGTTTCCAGAGTGAAGCATCTCTCTTTGGAGTTCTCACACTTTGATTCCTGATACTCCAGTATGGAGGCACCTCAGGAGTACATCACTTTCATTTTATAGTTTTGATATAGATTTGTATCCCAATTCTATTCTTACTTCAATTTTAGCTCAGCATAAGCAGCCCAGAAATATAAATAAATCTCTTAATAAATACCAAGAAACAACAAATAGCAATAAAATACTATAGAGTAACTTAAACAGGACAAGTTTCTTGTGCTAGCACAGAGAGTTTGCTCTCTGGGCTGAAAGTGGCTGCTCCATTTGCAGTAAGTTTGTTGGTGCCTTGAAGAGCTGATACAACTTTATAGGTACATTTTAAGGTTTCTTTTTGCCTACCTTCTGTCCCATCTGTTTTCTTTCTTATTTCTTTATGATTTTACGGTAAAGTTCCAAGAAATAGATTACCTGAATGTGGCCCAACCAGGATCCTAAAAGTCCTCTTTTCCAGGTAATTGGTACACAATGTATGTTCTCACTGCTTTACGTGAGGACCCTGTTGCTACAGCAAGTGATGTAACTTGAACTCAATTTTCAGTTCAATATTGCAGCCCTATTATAATACATCAAAACGTTCATATAATGGGAATCAAAAAACAAACAGTAGATTGTGACTCTCTGAAGGAAGCAGAATGCTACACCCTTCACAGTGCTTTCAATTTATTTGAAGCTCAGTGTAATTTTGAGAATGAAATGTTTAATCTTTTTATAAACTTTTCAAACAATGAATATCTGAAAGGTTCAATAGTGCCCTGTGTATCCTCTGAACTGCAGGCCCAGGTGTTAATTGGCAAAGTAACTCAGCGCCAACCTCTGCTCAGTGTGTAAACATGCAGTGCAGGGACCTTTCCTTTTCTTTCTCTCTGCATGCCCCAATCTGAAAAGACCAAGCATTAAATGAAACTAGTAAATCAGATTAGAAATACAAAGACATACAGTAATCTCAGATCTCAGTTTGAAATCAGCTTCTCTCAAAATGTTATTTTCATGTATATTATCTTTTTTATATCTCAATGGTGACTCAACCTCAAAGGTAAATATTAAAGACAGTAAGAACTAAGACAAATATGCTGAGATAAAGTAAGAAAAAAAGGCAGTTTATACATGACAAAAGTCACATGGACAATACATTTATGAGATGCAGGCATTAAACTGATAATCAAAACATGAAAAATAAATGAGATGCCAGTTTTCTCCCCACAAAATGGCACCTAAAATTATTCACAGTAGTCCAAAGATTAGGAAAGGAAGTGTCCTCATTCATAGATAATGAGGATTATGAGTAGTTGTATATATTTTTCAGGATAATTTGTTTAAATAAAAAGCCTATCCCTGAGCCCATTCTTTGTCTTTCCATCTCAATTAAATGATGCCAATAGAGGTGGCAACTATCAGCTATCTAGCCTCATTCTTGCCCTCAGACACCTCATGAAATCTAAAATTATAGATAGATAGATGATAGATAGATAACCACAAAGCCAATTTAGCATGAGTCACTTTGATATGAGAAAACAAGGAAAACTTGCAGGAAAAAAATAGGTACAGATAATTAGATATAGAGTGGACTCAAGAGCCAAATTTTTTAATGGAAGAGACATAGAGCCTGGCAGCTGTCAGATAGTTGGATAAGCATAAAATCTTAGTGTAGTGAAATTGCTGAAATATTTCTTCTAAGAACCAAAATGTTATGGAAAGACCAATCCAGCTCTATCTCATTACCATGAATTCCAATGCTAGACTGCAGGGACAAGAAAATGAACAGACAATTTCCTTTTGTATTTTTTTAATTCTTAAAAGAAGAAGAACTGGAACTCAAAAGCCATAACATTATGTATATACCCTTTGAACTGATAATCCTGTTGCTGGGAGTCGATCATAAGAAAGTAATCATGTCTTCGTTCAGTGAATAAGCTGCAATCGTCATATGAAATTTTAAATAATAGAAAACTGAAAAGAGCCAACATTTCCAAATCCAGAGTCATCATTAAATTCATTCATTACTTTATTCATTAAACAATTATTCAACACGTGGCTCATATGCCAGGCACTTTTGATGTTCATGTCAGTGAATAAGACAGACAAAAATTCCTTCCTTCATGTTAAATTTAAATTTAAATTATTGCTCCATAAGGAATATTGGATACACAGACATTAAAATGTAGTTTTAAATTAATGAGATGAAATTTACAACTTGTAAAATAACATGTGTATGTATGTGTGTAAAAGAAACTTATATCATCACATCTACTGTAGATTCACAAGTGATTTTTAAAATAGATTTTTCTATTGTGTACAGAATAAGTTCCATTACTTTAAATAAGACTTTACTTTTCTCCTATGCTTAAATTTATCATGATGAATAGAATCACATATTTTGATCATTTTTACAGACAGATAATAAAATAGATAACACAATATGTTTGAGGAAGAGACACACATACACATGCACATTGTTCCATCATATTTCTGGTAGATTGAAAGGTGATTTTTTCCTCTTTGCTTTCAATTCACACACACATATAATGTGAAGTCCTTCACAGAGGAACAGTAGAATATTTCAAAGGAACAACGATGGTCCTTTTATGTATAAGGTTTATAAAATATTCATATAAGAGAATTTGACAAGAATTCCTTCCTTTGTATTTGACATACCTGAAATAGGAAACAGCACAGTGCAATGACTGACGGCTAAGAATTTGTCATGTGCCTTCACATCCTGATTGTACCATTTCTTGGTAGTAAGATATGAGACAATCTTTACCTCTCCATGTTCACCTGCTTCACCCATAAAATAGGGATTTTAAGTATTTTTAGATATTATATTATAAAATATTCAAATTTAACAATGTACTTGGCACATATTAGGTACTCGAGGAAAGGCAGCTAGTATTATGTATGTAATGTTACAAAATGAATGAATAGAATTTTTATCAGAACCACAATAAATAAGTGATCTAAAGCATGACATAAGTTCAGTAGAAATTAACGTAATGTATGTGAATTGAGATTCCCATGACTTAATACACCAATTACTTCTCATATCAGACACTGAGGCTGAGTAAAAGAGAACAATATTTATGAGGAGATATTGAGATACATCTGCTTCCCATATATTCTATTTAATAATTAAGTTGTGCAAGGAAAAAGTGATATTTTATTTCTGCTATTTTTACAGCTTTCATGTTCCAATGGTGTAAGACAAATAAAAACTTAGTTCAATAAACACACACATACAGATGAATAATTTATTATTCAAATTAGGCATTGGTCATAAAATCAGTACAAAAGTTATACTGTTGTGACCCTCATGATTTTTCCATGTGAAGTTCTGATATTGGAATATACACATTTTATTTAAATAATATTGTTATGATTGATTTTACATTTACATTAATTGTCATGAAAGCCAAATAAATTGTTTGTGAGCACCAACAATTTACTTGATTACATGTTTAAAGTCCAAGCCTTCAGCTATGTATGTGTCCTTACTTTGCACTATGCAAGTGTCCTGCTGTTATGATAAGAAGTAATAAACTTGTAACCTAGCCATTGGAGGTTGCCCTAAAGACAAGGCAGAAACAATAACATGAAAATGTTTAGAGCAGTATTTTGTTGATCATGCCAGATTCCTGTCCCACCCCAAGAGATCACACATCTAGAAGGATGGATTGGATCTTCTGTCATGGAGGATAATACAAGAAGTGTGTTTAACATTTCATAGTTGGTCTAAGGGCTACAATATCTTCATGTCACCTCATAACCTCCCCGTAGTGAGTCTTTCACAGTGAATGACTATTTGTTTGTAGGATTAGAGAACCTCAATCTTGCAAACATCAGCAGAAACTAGTTCATGCAATTCTTTGGACTCTGGAGGCCAGTAGGTGTTCCAAGTTTAGGTGCAGGTGTGATGATTCCATGTGGGGTAGCAAAAAAACAAACAAAATCAGAGTAGAATGTAATTATCCTAACATCCCGGTCTATGTCATATAGAGACCAAGCAATTCAAATGTGCAGACTCCTTGTGGTAACTTGTGGACTCAAATGCATTCTTAAGCTTGAGAGTAGAGGAAGGCAAAAACCAGACCGATGCACCTATCACATGTTTCCTTCCCCAGGCTCATTCATTTGTGTCAGTGAGGACTGAGGAATGATGAGAATTAAAATCATGGGTATGTTTTGATGGGCATATTTTAAGTAAAAGAAGATGATATTTGAAGGATTTTGCTCATTGATAACAAGATAAAAGAAACTAATTAGAGCTAAACTATCTAGCTCCTATGTTTTCCTAGTTCTAATATGTTACAGAGGTAGAGCAATGGATCCCAAGTCTGACAGACTATCAGAATTATCAGGGGAGGTTATTTTTACAATATTTTCCAGACTTTTCCGCTGTCTTCTATATCAGGTCCCCAGGTGTCTATTTTGGCCATGGTCCATGGGAGATTCTAATTATCAGTAAGGTTAGGAAAACATTAGTCTTGAAAAATACTTTATTGTGCTGCCAACTGATTCCTAAGGATATGTAGATTTTATAATTATGTTATTCTAATTTTTTATAAGTTGGCTTTTAATGAATCAGTTTTATTCTTCATTAACTTAGATTTTAAAAATTTCCCTAATATATTTAAATTCTTATGGCCTTAAGAATTTAGAGTCTATATTTTATGTTCACCATGTATAGGGGACTGTTTTAAAGACACCTTACCTCATGATTTCTGTATGGAAGACACTTTTACTAATTATTTTTATTGGAATCAATTTCTAAGAAAATTTAAAGTTGTACACTGCCTAGATGCATTTGGACTAACATGGACTCCTTTCTATAAGCTCCTAGTTTCTCATCTTGGTTTTCTTAAACATAAACAAACCTTCTATAAATGTTCACTTGGTTTATTTTTTCAGGGTCCTCCAGAGAGACAGAAAAAATAGGAGATACACACAAACACACACACACACACACACATACATATATAATGTGTATGTAGATAGATGTAAGAGAAGGGTTTTATTAGAGGAATTGGCTTATGCAGTTATGGGGGCTGAGAAGTCTCACAAAAGTCTTTGCAAGCTGTAGAACCAGAGAGGCTGGCAGCGTGGCTCCATCTAAGTCTGAAGGCCTCAGAACCAGGGAAGCCTAAGGTCTAATTCTCAGTCTGAGCTGAAGGCCTGAGAACTCGAAGAGGAATGGGGTCTTGTGCAAACCTCCCAGGGTCCAAAAGCTGGAGAGCCTGGAGTTCCAATGTCCAAAGGAAGGAGAAAAAGTGTCCCAGTTCTAGGACAGAGGGAGAAGAAAATTGTTTTCTTTTGTCTTTTTGTTCTATTTGGGCCCCCAGACAATTGGATGTTGCTCATCCACATTGAGGACAGATCTTCCCCATTCGGTCCATTGATTTATATTCCAGTCTCCTCTTGAAACACCCTCACAGACACATTCAGATATAATGCTTTACAAGTTATTTAGTTATTCCTTAATCCAGTCAAGTTGACATGTTAAATTAACCATTCCAATCAGTGAACAAATGCATACATTTATTAACTTCCCCCAGTTAGTCATTGAAAATGTATTGAGTCCTAAGTGATGTGCCTAGCACTGTGCAATAGTTTTTATTGTGTAGGCTACAAGAAGAATACAAACTTCTAATTGCTTTTACAATGCTACCAGTTGGAAATTGTAGTTTGTTTGGTTGATTGCTTTATTTTTCTCTTCTTTCTTTCTTTCCCTCTTTCCTTTCTTTCTTTCTCTTTCTTTCTTTCTTTCTTTCTTATCTTTCTACTTTATTCTTTTTGATTTATCTTTTTTAACTTATATATGGCCATGTATATTTATAACCCTGATTTCAGCCTTCATCGAGTTATCAATCCCTAGTAGAGAATTAAAATTAACAATAAAGAAGTACTCCTATTTATTTCAGGGATTTTTGCATGCATCCCTGAATATGTTTGGTGAATAAAGTGGCATGATATACCAAATTTATTTGAGGAGTCAGAAGGCTTGTGAGAAAAGACCAAGAAAACAAACACATACAAATAGATAAATGAAAACTTTCAACCTGTTTCTATCACTAAAATTCAGATATATCTCAAAATAGAGAAAACTGTTGGGGTGACTGGACACATGCCTATTTTTCAAGGGGAATAACAGGTTTATGAGAAGCAACTCATTCTGAGAAAAGAGTGATAATGATCCTGACCTAATAACAAAGGCTTAGACATTGATGAAGAGTAGAGAGTTTGAATACAGGGAAGTGACTGCTATTGAAATCCGTTTTTAACCCAACCTCTTGGCCTTACCTTTGGCACAAGGTGAGAGGGCTGAAAGCAACCCGAAAATGTTTATTTATTTTTGTAAAAGACGATGTAGTAAGTAATTGAGCATACATAACAATATTTAGCATATTCTTATGCTGGTTAATAAGCATATTGTTATCTGGTTAATTATTCATTAAATTTATATGAATAGACAAGAATGACTAATATCAGGTAGTATTAACTATTTTTTTCTGGAATTTATTATAATTAATTGTGATGGAAATAGTCTCTCTAGATTAATTCATCCATATAGTTAACAGATATTTTCAGAGTTCTGCAATGTGTCAAGCTCTGAGACAGGTTTTACAGTCTCGATAATTTTTTTAAAAATGAAGAGTTAAATCATTACAAAACTTCCATTAAATATAGAAAACACACAGATATTCAAGAGAGACTTACAGGGTCTTTTCCACTTATACAAAAAAAATGAAGTAACTTCTAAGTCAGATCCTGAGGATGAATTAATATCTGGCCATGGAAAACAATAGGGACCATTGATAAAATACTTCTGGCAAGAAAATAAAAGAAAAAAGAAAGAGAAAACACTATATATTAAGCACCTTAAGGAGAGAAATACCATGAGCAAAACAAAAATTTAAACATGTTATTTGTAATAGCAAAGTGATTAGTGTCACACACACACGCACACAGAAAGCGTTACATGTTTTTGAATGTACAAGCTAAACACTGATGCAACTATATACTGAGAAAAGTTGATATATCTGAATTGTGTAAGAGATATTCAGGAGTTTAGCTTTCTACGCTACAATTAATGACAGCTCTTTAATCTCAATGTCATAGAAGAGATTTCTTTGATGTATAACACTAGCAAAAGATTAGATAGATAGATGATAGATGATAGATAGATAGATAGATAGATAGATAGATAGATAGATAGATAGATAAAGTAGATAGATACATAGGCCCACTGCATTTTTTCTTTTTCTTCCCATTAAGTATTTTCTACTTTTGTATGCCTAGTGAGTACTGATGGTGTAGGTAGAAAGAAGAGCTCACAACTTTCCTATAGTAAACATCTCTTGAAGTACCAGCCCAAGAGCAAGATCCATTTCTCAGAGAACTAAGCTGCTGCATGTGTCTATGTGTGTGACTTTTGACTCTGCCCCTAATCACAGTATAATGACCAGAAGTGGGTCCCTGACACACACAGTGCCAATTAGATTATTTCTCCCTGGAATTTGGATTCAGAGACATCTGACAGTTTGCTATCTTTTGATCTCTCAAAATGAAACTTGCATTCTATGAATCTTTATGCACTAAAAATCTCCCATATTTTAAAGAAGAATTTACTCTTATTTAGCAAACAGTTAAATTGTGCTCATGGTGTGTCACTTCATATTCTAAGTAAGCATGTGGAGAATAGAAATAAGAGATAAGAAAATATCCCAGCCCAGAGGAAAAAAAAAGGAAATGGCATGGATAGCTGTTTGGCTTCTTAAAATTTTCAATTTCAGTGCCTAGTTTCTCCTAGGGCCTGAATGTGCCAAATAAATATTCTGCCTTTGTTTTCAGTAAGATAACTTTTATGTTTGTAATAAAGCTCTTTAAAATGCATTAAATGTATTTATTTATTTATTTATTTAAACTTTTTTTGGTATTACAACAATGTCTAAAACTGACCCTAAAATAACTCTGGGCAGGTGGAAAAGCACTGTCTTTACATATTATCTGTCATTTTTGAGAAATTTTAAAAATTATACAATTGCTATATTAATAATTTAGTTGTTTTGGCAAATTATCAAAGAAGAATTTGCTCATAATTCAATATTTACTTAGGAAGCTGACTTTCCTTTTTTAAAATCACCTTAAAGTGATATGAACTAGTATTTGCGGATAATAAAATATGATTCTAAATTACAATTCCCAAAACCTTATTTATGCCTCAACATCCTTAAGAGTGCTACTTCTCTATTTATAAAAAGTGGTACGTAAATACTACTTTACATTCTGCATCATCATCATATAATTATAAAATGTTTAATATAAAATAAATTTATAATCTGGAAATAGCTATTATTTGGAAAAGTTAGAGTAAAAAGTGATGATGAAGTATTTAATTGTGGAGGTTTCTGAATTTAGTTTTTATGTGACAATTTTCTTAGTCCTTACATACTGAAAGCTTTTCACATATTGTCTGAAATCTTCACTTTTTTTTTTTTTTACATTTTACAGAATAGAAAATAAAGCCAAGAGATTCTCAGTAAATTACTCAAGTCCACATAAAATTTAACTTGACTTCAGATTTCATAGTATAAATTTCTTCATTGTGCTATCCTGGCTTGTGAGGAATTATGGCTATTTCCTAGTGAAAATAATAGTTAATATGAAAAAAACATTACATAGGTATAACTACTTATGGTTTATATAAATATCTTTACAACATTCTCTTGTTTAAAATAACTTCAATAACATTCTTGTTTACTAAATGTAAAAAGAAGGTTTTTTTTTTAATTTACTCATATGGAACAAATAATTTCTAAGGAGCAGTGGAATTCAAAGCACATTTATTAGACACTAACCACAGACCAAAATTCTGAAAACTCAGTAAGCAAACTAACATTAGGCAAGTTAAGTCTTCTGAAAAGCACGGGTCATGCAGTAAGAAGCATAAAACCTGAATAAACCACTCCAAAAAGTTTGGTTTGCTATTAAGAAAGGAGGTGAAAGAAAGGTCTTATACATATTTTGTTCGTTGTTTTTATTGATGGGAAATATTTTGGAGTAAAGAAAAATGCTCAATGTAAGATACTATTGCACAGATAGTATAGCTTTATTAATTTTTAGTGACCATGCATTAAGAAAACAATAACAAAAACAGGGATTCCGATTTGTAATTACTTTAGCTGCAAATACATATTTAACAATTAAGAATCACAGACCAAAAAAAGTTGCATTTCATCCTTCTACACAGAGTCATCTTAGGCATTCTCTTTGGCAGTCTATGCCCACTCTGATACATTATATAGGCACAGATTCTCTGTTACAAGCCACAAAGGAACTTGGCAGTCCTGAATATCATGATCAACAGCCATGAATTCACTCATGCTCCGCTCTGTATAGAGAGATCCATTAATCCCATATACCCTCGGATGGATTTATCTATACTCAATTTGGTTAAAAGCCACCAGCACCTCCTTTTAAAACACTCTTCCAGAATTTTTCTTCTTTATTGCAGTCTTTCCTATTTTTGATCACTGCATATGTTTTCAACATTTCATTTTTCCGCTCCATTGTATTCCATTTATATTTCATTATGTTTCTTATTGGTCCAATATATCACCATGTCATGTCAACTATTTCCTATAATAGTTTCATTCTGACCTTTATTGACGTGTCAGTTTTATGCTTTGTACTTTAATCAATATCTATTCAGAAATGATTTACTTTTGTTCAATGAATGGGTTTGATGTATAGAAATTTTGTCATTCTTTATTACAACAAACTCTGATTGCATGAACCTATTTTTCTGGATGTCAGCTTTCTATCGCTGTTCAAGATGTATCTTATTTTACATCTCTTCAGACAATAATTTTAAATATAATAATATGCCTGCCTTCCTACAGAATACTATTTCAACAGCTAACATATTTTAAAAGCTTTTACCCTGGATTTACAAAGTTTAAATAAATTTCTGAAATAGCTCTAGAGTAGAAAAGGCATCTTAGAAAATAGTCTTAAGGAAAGATTTTCAGTTGAACTTATTTCTTTATGAAAAATATATTTTGTCAAATATTGCTACCATTTATAGTAATTGAATAAAATTTTATTAGTAATGAATTAAAACATTGGCTACTAACCAATTATATATAGAGAAATTTTACTCCTTGTCTTTAATAACTTAAAGTGTTTAGATAAAATACAACATTTTCTGATGCTATAACTAATCATAAATTTTTATGAAGTTCAGTAGAAAAGTGTCATGCAAAAACATTAAACTGTATTATTCCCTTCTTTTGATTTCCCTCTTATTACTATCCCTTTAAATGTTAAACTGTATCTACCTATTAGTTATTCATAAATTATACGATATAAGTGTATATACTACGTCATTCTTTGACGATTTATGATACTGACATTGATTATCCTCCCAAGGCTGAGAAAAATCTTGTATCTTTTCAGGTAATGTTTAACCTCAATCCCTGAAAAAGCTGATACTCACACAAGAGCTCTGGGAATAAAAGGGAACACGGTAATTTAGAATTCGAGAGACCTGCCTGTGATGGTCAGAGCATTCTCTTACTAGTTATGTGACATGAGACATATTATGTAACCTTGATGATCATCTGTTTTTTACCTACAAACTAGTTTCATTGATAAACAAAGATCCTCCCTCACTGATATTTGTAAAATTAAAAGAGATAATGTTTGCCATACACTTAAATTTGCACATGATGAGCATGCATGAAATCATTGTTGTTTTTATTGTTCTTGCAAAGAAATGGAAAGAGATCAATGGGGGTGATGCTGAGTGGGGAACAGTAAAATTCCAAAGCCCTGCATCACCACCTTGAAAATCACAGAAAGAATAGGAAATAATCCAAATGCTGCTGCAGTCACCAGTAAATGGTAAGAGGAAAAGAAATGAATTATAGCTGATCATCCCTCTTCTCAGGTGTATAGAGAGACTTTAATAATAGAGACATGAGGTGACACTGGAGAATATTTTTGATATTCCCACTAGCTAAAAACAGATTATGTAATTTTAAATTTAAGTATCTACAGGCATATCTTGGAGATATGATTTGGTTCCAGACCACAATGTTAAAGCAAATATTGCAATGTAGCAAGTCTATTAAAAACACCTTATGGATTAAAAATGCTAAAGATAATCTAAGCCTTCAGCAAGTATTAATCTTTTCACTGGTGGAGGGTTTGGCCTCAATATCGCTGGCTGCTAACTGATCAGGGTGGTGGTTGCTGAAGGTTGTCGTGGCTGTGCCAATTTCTTAAAATAAGACAACAATGAAGTTTTCTGATCCACTGATTCTTCCTTTTATGAAATATATGTTTGTAGCATCAAATGCAGTTTCACAGCACTAGACTTACAATAAAACTTCTTTCGAAGTTGGAGTCAATCATCTCAAACCCTCCTGCTGATTTGTCATCTAAGTTTAGGTAATATTCTAAGTCCTTTATTGTCATTTCAACAATTGTACACCATCTTCATCAGGAGTAGATTTCATCTCAAGAAACCACTTTATTGGCTCATCTATAGGAAGCAATTCTTTGAGATGGGGGACAATATAGCCAAATAGATGCAGCCAGAACGCAGCATTCTCACGGAAAAGAGACTAAAATTGAGCAAAGCAACATTTTAAAAACACGTCTTTGGAGAAAGAAAACCAAGAATCATTACAAAGACAATGTAGACACTGAGGCTGAAGAAGAGGAAGGAAGCTGAGAACCCTGCACGGGGTTGCCAAATGTCAGGGTTAGTATCCATACCCGAACTCCTCCTAGGGAACTTGTGAGCGATGGAATGGTGGGTCAGCTCTCTCTCTCCATAGACCTCTGGGATCCTAATTTCAAGAGATTCCACATCCCCTATGGACACTTGAGCTGACAGAGGAGTCTGCCTAAAGAGTAAGCAGAGACAGAACTTCAGCCCGTGCTAAGCCAAAGGATTTTTGTGCACAGGGCAGTCGCAGCGAACAGGGCCATAGGCACCCATCCCCCCAGGCTCCCCATTTTCCTCTGAGTTGCTCTTACCTCAAAATACTGAGAGCCCAAAAGAGAGCACGGCTGATTTTCCTACAAGAGAGCATGGATGATTTTCCTGCAGAATTGGAGCACACTTGTTTTTCAAGCCCTCCTGCCTGCTAGCCTCTCCCAAAGCCCCTGCCTGGCCACTCCTGCAGGAGCATGTGCACAGCAGTTTCCACTGCCCAGCCTTGGTGCATCACTGGCATCCCCAACTCACCAATTTCTGATGGCCTGATATTATTTCTGACACTTAAGTGCAGTCAGTGCCCAACCCCAAGGGATAGGAGACTGGAGCTGCTGGCCAGTCCCAGTTTCCCAGGGCTGCACACAAGGAGTGCCTTGCAGACACTGGTGTCCAGCACTCAAGCAGGGGAGAAGCCCCCACTCTCAGAACATTGAGAGGGGCCAGAAATGTAGGCTCATGGGCTGGCACAGAAGCAGGGTGTGCCTTACTTTACAGAACCTGTCTGGTAAGGGTATCGCCTATCTGCTAGCTATAGCTTCTGCTCAAGAGAGCCTCAGGGCGTGGAACACCTAACAGAGGAATGCGGGCATGGCACAAGTGATTTGAGAGGGCTCCCCAAAGACCCAGGAGCGAAGTTAGTGATCGAGTCATCTCTCCCCCACCCACCACTGTGAACATGCTGAAATACAAAAGAGCCATGCAGCTGAGCCAGGGACTATCTGATGGCAATTACTCTTAAGTGCCATCTACTGGTTTGAATCCCAAATTACAACACCAAAAATATTGTGAAATATTCAAAATGTTTGACACTCAGAGCAAAAATTCACCTGCAAATAAAAATCCTGTACAGAGTTTTGGCCCTCTGAAAACATCCAGAAATGAAGCCAATTGACTATACTCAACACACACAACAATTAAAAGAATACTAACCCTCTCAGATGAGAAAGAATCAGTGTAAGGACTGTCAATTCAAACAGTCAGAGTGTCCCCTTAACTCCAAATGAGCGCACTAGCTCCCAAGCAATAGTTCTTAGCCACGTTGGAAATGACTGAAATAACAGACATATAATTCAGAATCTGGATGGCATGGAAGCTTATCAAGATTCTGGAGAAAGCTGAAATCCAATCCGAGGAATTCAAGGAAACTAATAAAATGATCCAAGAGCTCAGAGACAAAATAGCCATTTTAAGAAAGAACCAAACTAATCTTTTGGAAATAAAAAATATCACTACATTTATTTTATAATACAGTTGGAAGTATTACAAGCAGAATAGATCTGAGGAAAGAATCTCATAACTTGAAGACCAGTTTTTCAAATAAACTCAGATAGACAAAATGTAGGAAAAAAAACCTTAAAAAGTTAATAAAACCTCTGGGAAATATGGAATTATGTAGAGACCAAATCTATGATTCATTAGTATTCCTGAGAGAGAAGAGAGGGTAAGCAACTTGGAAAAAAATATGAGGATATAGTCCATGAAAACTTCACCAATCTCATTGGAGAGGTTTACACGGAAATTTAAAAAATACAGAGAGACCAAGGAAGATACTATACAAGATCACCATCCCCAAGACACGTAGTAATCAGATTCAGCAAGGTCAATTTGAAAAAAGAAAAGAAAGAAAAGGAAAGGAAAGACAAGAAAATAAAAGAATGAAAGAAAGAAAGAGAAAGAAAGGAAGGAAGGAAAAGAAAGAAAAAAAGAAAGGAAAGGAAACAAAGAAAGGAAAGAAAGCAAAGAAAGGAAAGAAAGAAAGGAAAGAAGAAAGAAAGAAGGAAGGAAAGAAAGAAAAAAGAAAGAAAGAAAGAAAGAAAAGAAAAGGAAAGAAAAAAGGAAAGGAAACAAAAGAAAGGAAAGAAAGGCAAGAAAGAAACGAAGAAAGAAAGGAAGGAAGTCATTTGGAAGGGTCAGGGGAACCCATCTGGCTAGCAGCAGAACTCTCAGCAGAAGTCTTATGAGCCAGAAGAGATTGGGGGCCTATTTTCGGCATCCTTAAAGAAAAGAAATTTCAACCAATAATTGTATATCCTGTTAAACTAAGCTTCATTAGTGAAGGAGAAATAAAATTATTCTCAGACAAGCAAGTGTTAAGGAAATTCATTGCCACTAGACTGGTCTTATAAGAGGTTCAAGTCTACAAAACAACTAACTAACAACAAGATGATAATATCAAAATTTCACACAGCAATACTAACGCTGAATTTAAGTTATCTAAATCCCCCAAGTAAAAGGCATAGAATGCTGTATAAAAACACAAGACCCAGTTGCCTGCTCCCTTTAAGAGACCTGTCTCACATGTAAGAATACCAACAAGCTCCAAGTAAAGGGATAATGATCTACCATGCAAACAGAGCAAAAAAATAAGAGCAGGAGTTGCAATTCTAATACCAGATAAAACAGACCTTAAATCAACAAAGAAGGGCATTACATAATGAGAAAGGGTTCACTTCAACTAGAAGTGTCATAAATATATACACCCCCAATATTGGGGCACCCGGATTCATAAAACAAGTTGTTCCTGACCTATGACAAGAGATATAAAGCTACATAATAATAGTGGGAGACTTCAACAACATATTGGCAGCATTAGACAGATCATCAAGGTAAATACTAACAAAGAAATTCTGGGCTTAAACTCAAACTTTGACCAATGGGACATATTAGACATTTATAGAGTACTCCATCCAACAATGACAGAGTATATATTCTTCTAATTTGCAAATGGAAGATAGTCTAAGATTGACCACATGCTCAGTCATAAAGCAAATCTCAATAAATTCAAAAAAACTGAAATCATACAAAGCACACTGTCAGATCACAGTGCAATAAATATAGATATCAATACTAAGATATCTCACTACTACACAAATACATGGAAGGTAAACACCTTACTCCTAAACTCTGGTGAACAGCAAAATTATAGCAGAAATTTCAAAAATTTTTAAAATTAAGAAAAATAGAGACAAAACTTGTACAGGTTTTAGGATATTCTAAAGCAGTGCCAAGAGGAAAGTTTATAGCCCTAAATGACTTCATAAAAAAATTAGAAATAGCTCAAATTAACAATCTAACCTTGTACTTAGAGGAACTAGAAAAAAAAAGAAAAGAAAAAAGAAAAAAAAGACCAAACCAACCATGGAGGAAACAGAAGAAAATAAATAACTAAAATAAGAGGATTGAATGAAATTGATATGTAAAATTCCATATAAAAATCAATGAAACCAAGAGCTCGTTATTGAAAAGAATAAACAAGAGCAATAGACCACTACATAGATTAACAAAGAAAACACAAAGAGAAAATCCAACAGAGCACAATCAGAAATGATAAAGATGACATTACAACCAATTCCACAGAAATTCAAAAGGTCCTTAGAAGCTATTATGAACACACTTACACACACAAATTAGAAAACCTGGAAGAAATTGATAAATTCCTGGAAACATGCAATCACTCAAGATTGAAACAAAAAGAAAGTGAAAACATTAACAGACCAAAAACAAGTTTTTAAATTGAATCAGTAACAAAAACACTTACCAAACAAAAAAAGACCTGGGTTAGATGAATTCACAATTGTATTCTACCTGATATACAATAAAAAATTCCTACCAATCCTACTGAAACTATTCCAAGAAAATGAAGAGTAGAGGCTTCTCCCTAACTCATGCTATGAAGCCAGCATCAGCCTGATACCAAAATTTGGCATAGACACAGTGAAAAAACAAACTTATGGTCAATATTCCTGATGAACATAGATGCAAAAATCCTCACAAAAAACTAAGAAAACTAAATCTAGTAACACATCAAAAAGTTAATTCATCATGATCAAGTAGACTTTATTCCTGGGGTGCAAGGTTAGTACAGCATACACAAATCAATAACAATGATTTGTTACATAAATAGAATTAAAAACAAAACCCATATGATCATCTTGATAGATGCAGAAAAAGTTTTTTTATAAAATCAAACTTCCATTCATCATTTTAAAAACCCTCAAGAAACTAGGCATCAAAGGAAAACATATTAAAATTATAAGAGTCATCTATGACAAATTCATAGCCAACATCAAACTGAATGGGCAAAGGCTGGAACCACTCCCCCTGAGAACTGGAACTTGGCAGGGATGCCCATTCTCACCACTTAACATAGTACTGGAAGTCCTAGCCAAAGCAATCAGGGAAGAGAATAAAGTAAAAGGTATCAAATTAGAAAAAGAAGAAATCAAATATCTCTCTTTGCTTATGATATAATTCTTTACATAGTAAACTCTAAAGACTATACCAAAAAACATCTAGAAGTGATAAATAACTTCAATGAAGTTTCAAGATACAGAATCACTGTAGAAAAATTAGTACTATTTATATATACAACAACAATGTTCTAACTGAGAGCCAAATCAAGAAGTAAATCCCACTTACCATAGCCAAAAAAAACAGTGAAGTACCTAGGAATATATCTGAAGATCTTTGCAAGGAGAACTAAAAAACACTGCTGAAAGAAATCAGAAATTACACAAATAAATGGAAAAACATTCCAAGCTCATAGATTGGAAGATTCAGCATCATTAAAATGGTCATACTGCTCAAAACAACTTGCAGATCCACCACTCATTCTCTCAAACTGCCAATGTAATTTGTCATAGAATTAGGAAAAAAAAAAAAACTATTCTAACATTCATATGGAACAAAAAAAAACCTGAATACCCAAAGCATTCCTGAGGAAAAAGAACAAAGCCAGAGGTGTCACATTCCCCATCTTCAAACTATAATATAAGGCTACAGTAGTCATAACAGCATGAAACTGGTTCAAAAACAGACAAATAGACCAATGGAATATATAACCCAGAAATAAAGTCCACACACATAACCATCTCATCTTCAAAAAAGTCTACAGAAATAAGCAATGGGGAAGGGATTTTCTATTCAATAAATGGTGCTGGGACAACTAGCTAGCCATATGCAGAAGAATAAAATTGGCCCCCTACCTTTCACCATATACAAAATCAACTCAAGATGAGCCAGGCATGGTGGCTCACGCCTGCAATCTCAGAATTTTGGAGGCTGAGGAGGGTGGATCACCTAAGGTCAGGAGTTTGAGACCAGCCTGGTCGACATGGTGAAACCCCATCTCCACTAAAAATACAAAAATTAGCCAGGTGTGGTGGCACACGCCTGTAGTCCCAGCTACTCAGGAAGCTGAGGCAGGAAAATCGCTTGCAGTCAGGAGGCGGAGGTTGTAGTGAGCTGACATCACGCCACTGCACTCCAGCCTGGGTGACAGAGAGACACTCTGTTTCAAACAAACAAACAAACAAACAAACAAAAAAACAGATGGATTTAAAGACTTAATTATAGGACGTCAAACTATAAAAATCCTAGAAGAAAACCAAGGAAATAGTTTTCTTGAGATTGGCCTTGGCAAATAATTTTCTCCAAGTCCCCAAAAGCAATTCCAGTAAAATAAAGGGAACTACCTACACTAAAGAGCTTCAGCACAGCAAAAAAATTATCAGCAGTGTAAACAGACAGCCTACAAAATGGGAGAAAATACTCTCAGACTACATATCTGACAGCAGTCTAATATGCAGAGTTTATAAGGAACTTAAATCAATAAGCAAAACATATAACCCCATTAAACATAAGCAAAGAACATGAACAGACATCTCTCAAAAGAAGATATACAAGTGGTCAACAACAAGCATAAATGCTCAACATCAGTAGTCATTAGAGGAATGCAAATAAAAAAAAACACAGTAAAAGAGGATTACACGCCAGTCAGAATAGTTATTAATAATTCAAAAAATGACAGCTGCTGAGCAACTGCAGAAAAATGGAAATGCTTTTATATTGTTGGTGGAAATTTAAATTAGTTCAGCTGTGATAGAAAGATTTCTCAAAGAACTAAAAACAGAACTACCATTAGACCCAGTAATCCTACTACTGGGTGTATAAACAAAAGGAAACTTAATTGTTTTACAAAAACCACACATGCATGCATATGTTCATCATAGGACTATTTACAATAAAAAAATGGAATCAATCTAGGTGCTCATCACCAATGAATTGAATGAAGAAAATGTGGTACATATACACCATGGAATACTATGCAGCCATAAAAAGAACAAATTATGTCCTTTGCAGCAACATGGTTAGAGCTGAAGGTCATTATCCTAAGTAAATTCATGCAGGAATAGAACACCAAACACTGAATATTTTCATCTGTGAGATGAAACATTGTGGGAGCTAAACTTTGAGTACACATGGACATAAAGATGGGAACAATAAACAATGGGGACTAATAGAGTAGGGAGGGAGGGAGATGAACACAGGCCAAAAAACTACTTGTTGGTTATTATGCTTACTACCTGGATGAGGGAATCCTAAACCTCAGCATCACACCATCCACCCATGTAGCAAATCTGCACTTGTACCCCCTGAATATAAATGTTGAAATTATTTTAAAACATCAAATCTTTATTCATTCAAGTTTTATCATAAAATTATAGCAATTGTTCAGGGGCAGTGGTTCATGCCGTAATTCCAGCACTTCGGGAGGCTGAGGTGGGCAGATCACTTGAGGTCAGGAGTTGGGGACCAGCCTGGACAGCATGGTGAAACTCCATCTCTATTAAAATACAAAAATTAGCCAGGCGTGGTGGCCCATGCCTGTGATCCCAGCTACTTGGGAGGCTAAGGCACGAGAATTGCTTGAATTTGAGAGGCAGAGGTTTCAGTGAGTCAAGATGCTGCCACTGCACTCCAGCCTGGGTGACAGGGTGACACTCAGTCTCAAAACAAAACAAAACAAAAAATAGATTATAGCAATTGACTCATATCTTCAGCCTCCTTCTAATTTGAGTTATCTTGCCATTTCCACCAGCTGTGCAGTTACTTCCTCCACTGAAGTTTTGAACCCCTTCAAGTCATCCATGAGGTTTGGGATCAACTTCTTCAAAACTCCTGTTGATTTTGTTATTTTAACTTTTGTCCAGATCCACCAGAGGAATTACTATCTATGGCAGATATAGCTTTACAAAATGCATTTCTTTAATGAGAATTGAAAGTCAAAATTACTTTAAGATTTATAGGCTGCGGAGTGGTTGCTGTGTTAATAGGAATAAGAATAGCATTAACCTCCTTATATATCTTCGTCGGAGCTCTTGGGTGGCTAGGTGCCTTGTCAATGAACAGTAATACTTTGAAATAATTCTTTTTTTCAGCTTTCTACATATGGCTAGCTAGTTTTCCCAGCACCATTTATTAAACAGAGAATCCTTTCCCCATTTCTTGTTTTTGTCAGGTTTGTCAAAGATCAGATGGTTGTAGATGTGTGGTATTACTTCTGAGGGCTCTGTTCTGTTCCATTGGTCTACATCTCTGTTTTGGTACCAGTACCATGCTGTTTTGGTTACTGTAGCCTTGTAGTATAGTTTGAAGTCAGGTAGCGTGATGTCTCCAGTTTTGTTCTTTTGGTTTAGGATTGACTTGGCAATGCGGGCTCTTCTTTGGTTCCATATGAACTTTAAAGTAGTTTTTTTCCAATTCTGTGAAGAAAGTCATTGGTAGCTTGATGGGGATGGCATTGAATCTATAAATTACCTTGGGCAGTATGGCCATTTTCGCAATATTGATTCTTCCTATCCATGAGCATTGAATGATCTTCCATTTGTTTGTGTCCTCTTTTATTTCATTGAGCAGTGGGTTGTAGTTCTCCTTGAAGAGGCCCTTCACATCCCTTGTAAGTTGGATTCCTAGGTATTTTATTATCTTTGAAGCAATTGTGAATGGGCATTCACTCACGATTTGGCTCTCTGTTTGTCTGTTATTGGTGTGTAAGAATGCTTATGATTTTTGCACATTGATTTTGTATCCTGAGACTTTGCTGAAGTTGCTTATTACCTTAAGGAGATTTTGGGCTGAGACGATGGGGTTTTCTCAATATACAGTCATGTCATCTGCAAATAGGGACAATTTGACTTCCTCTTTTCCTAATTGAATGCCCTTTATTTCTTTCTCCTGCCTGATTGCCCTGGCCAGAACTTCCAACACTATGTTGAATAGGAGTGGTGAGAGAGGGCATCCCTGTCTTGTAGCAGTTTTCAAAGGGAATGCTTCCAGGTTTTGCCCATTCATATGATATTGGCTGTGGGTTTGTCATAAATAGCTCTTATCATCTTGAGATATGTCCCATGAATACCTAATTTATTGAGAGTTTTTAGCATGAAGGGCTGTTGAATTTTGTCAAAGGCCTTTTCTGCATCTGTTGAGATAACCATGTGCTTTTGTCTTTGGTTCTGTTTATATGCTGGATTACATTTATTGATTTGTGTATGGTGAACCTGCCTTGCATCCTAAGTAGTAGGTCCAACAGCGGGTTTAAAATATTCAGAAATCCATGCTGTAAACAAATGTGCTATCATTCAAGCTTTACTGTTTCATTTTTAGGGCACAGGTAGAGTAGCTTTAGCATAATTTTTAAAGGTCGTAAGATTTTTGGAATAGTACATGAATATTGAGTTGAACTTAAATCACCAGTTTCATTAGCCCCTAACAAGAGAGTCAGCCTGTCTTTTAAAGCTCTGAAGCCAGGTATTGACTTTTCCTCTTTTGCTATGAAAGTACAAGATGACAGACATCTCCTTCCAATTGAAGGCTGTTTTACTTACATTGAAAATCTGTTGTTTAGTGTAGCCACCTTTATCAATTGTCTTAGCTGGATCTTCTGGATAACTTGCTGCAACTTCTACATTAGCACTTATTGCTCTGGCTTGTACTTTTCTGTTTTCCATATGGCTTCTTTCTCTAAATCTCATAAACTATCCTCTGCTAACTTCCAATGATTACTCTGCAGCTTCCAAACTTTTGTCACCCTTCACAAAATAGAAGAGAGTTAAGGCCTTGCTTTGGATTAGGCTTTTCCTTAAGGGAATGTTGTGAATGGTTTGATCTTCTAGCCAGACCACTCAAACTTTCCCCATATCAGCAATGAGGCTTTTTCATTTTTTCTTATTATTTGTGTGTTTACTGCAGTACCACTTTTTAACATTTTTTTTGAGACACAGCCTCGTTGTATTGCACAGGCTGGAGCTCAGAGGCTCGATCACAGCTCACTGAAGCCTCAACCTCCCTGGCTCAAGTGTTTCTCTCACCTCAGCCCTCCTGAGTAACGGAGACTACAGGTATGCAACACCATAGCTGGCTATTTTCTTTTTTAATTTTTTGTAGAGATGGGTATTGCCATGTTTCTCTTGCTGTTCTTGAACTCCTGGGCTCAAGTGATTCATCCTCCTTGGCCTCCCAGAGTGCTGGGATTGCAGGCATGTGTAGTAACACTTTTAGTTTACTTCAAGAACATCTCCTTTGCATGCACAACTTGGCTAACTGTCTGGTGCAAGAGGCCTAGCTTTCAGCCTATCTTTGCTTTTGACATACCTTTCTCATTAAGCTTAATCCTTTCTAGCTTTTGATGTAAAGTGAGAAATGTGCAACGCTTCCTTTCACTTGAACACTTAGAGGCTAATTATAGAATAATTAATTGGCCTCATTTAAATATTTTATCTCAGGGAATGGGGAAGTCTGAAGAGATAGAGAGAAACAGGAGAATGGACAGTTGGTGGAGGAATTAGAACACAAAAAAAATTATTAAGTTTGCCATCTTATATGGGTGCAGTTTGTGACACCACAAAACAATTACAGTAGTAAATCCAAAGATTACTGATCACAGATCTCCATAAAAGATATAATAATAATGAAAATATTTGAAATATTGTGAGCATTAACAAAATATAATTCAGAGATTTATGCTGTTGGAAACATTGTGTCAATAGACTTGCTAGATGCAGGGTTGCCACAAACCTTTAATTTATAAAAAGCACAATATCAATAAAGCACAACAAAGTGAGTCACAGTAAGATGAGGTATGCTTGTACTTTCACGTTGGGAAATTCTGTAGATAACAACTAAAATTTAATTAATGTTAAAAATGACATTACAGTTTATCAAAATACAGGATACCTTGTATAATTACATCAACCTAAGATCAAAAAGCAAACTTTTGAAGATAAATTTGAGGTGATAGTCTAGTTATGCGCAGATGGGTGTTATTGAATTTGTGGTTATTTTTCATCCTCTCTGGAGGGTAAGTATTGAATGCTACATTTCTCAAATGTCAATCAATGCACTATACTACTCACATCAAGTCAAGGCTATACAACTCTCCATTCTTATAGTTCAGTTGTCTGGATTGCTCTACATTGATTTAGTGTGCTTTGAAAACTCAGGAAGGTTTTGTGATTTGGATCATTTTATACATTTTATGCAATCCACTCATTCATGTAAAAATATTAGCTAGAGTTACAGTGTTTTAAATTTAAGAGAGATAGAGGAAAGAAAAAAATTACCTCTGACTCTTGTTCTTTTTTAATATGCATGGCAATTTGGACAAATATTCAGAATGGTAGTTAAAGAACAAATTACTCTTCCAATGGCATTACATTACAAAACCATGAATTACATAATATGGAGTAATCATAATTTTGTGGAAATTCATTACAACTCTTTTTATCTACCTAATTATTCAAGTCAAATACTTGGAAGACATATTCAACTCTTCATCTTTCTATATCTGATAAACCATCTAATCCTACATTCTCTTTCTAAATATCTTCTTAATACACTGTTTTCTACCAAGCTGACTATTGCATGTGCAGGACTTGGGTAAATGTTTATTTTAGGGTCTCTATTTTATAAGCAATTTGTTTTAAAAATTATTCATCAGCCTATGAAAAGTACAGTGATTTATCAATAAAGTTTTTGAAAAATGGGTAGAGAACATGTGCTTGCATATGTGTTAATTTTCTCATTAGTCTATATACAAATTATTTGTAATAAGGCACTATATCTTTTTGTTTAGGTCCAGAAATCTTCCTTTATTTTATTTTATTTGTTTGGCAAATGTATCTTTGTTTGTTGGGAACAGGTCCCCAAATCTGGCCATAAACTGGCCCCCAAACTGGCTGTAAACAAAATCTCTGCAGCACTGTGACATGTTCGTGATGGCCATGATGCCCACGCTGAAGGTTGTGGGTTTACCAGAATGAGGGCAAGGAACACCTGGCCCACCCAAGGCAGAAAACCGCTTAAGGCCTTCCTAAGCCACAAACAATAGCATGAGAGATCTGTGCCTTAAGGACATGTTCCTGATGCAGATAACTAGCCAGAACCCATCCCTTTGTTTCAGCCCACCCCTTTGTTTCCCGTTTTAGTTACTCTATAATCTATAGAAACAATGCTTATCACTGGCTTGCTGTCAATAAATATGTGGGTAAAACTCTGTTCATGGCTCTCAGATCGGAAGGCTGTCAGCCCCCTGATTTCCCACTCCACACTTTACATTTCTATGTGTGTGTCTTTAATTTCTCTAGTGCTGCTGGGTTAGAGTCTCCACAGCCAAGCTGGTCTCGGCAATTGTGGCTAACGTCTTATCTCCTACTGAGAGAAAAAGCTAACAAGCCCAGTATTACAATGCAATAGCTCTTCAGAACATGTTAGTATTGAAATAATTTGGATCTTCTTGCCTCTGCAATTCCCTAATACCAATTATTTAATACTGGTTACATCCTCATATTATTATTTATAATGTTTCACCATCCATTGTGCCACCTTCTTCCCAATTCTTGGCTTCCAATGATTTTCTCAAAAATTGTTACTGTACTTAATTGATGATGAACACAAATGCAAGCCTTGTCCAGGGTTTGCAGAAAAATGTGAGTTATTATTTATTTTCTGTATATGCTACTTTAATATAAGATTAAGATAAATATGGAATAACATATTGCCCAATCTTCTTTTCTACTGAATGCATTATGCTATAATCACTGCATTCCTAGAATTTGATGTCTTTAAATATTAATTGCAACCCCTCCCTCTTGCACAGTTACTTGGAGGTGAGAGTTGTAAGACAAAGGGTATGTGGGAAGAATGAAAATAACAGTTCTATTGAAACAAGGAATGAAAACTCTGCCCCTAAGCTGACATGGTTTATGACTGACGATGTCACCAAATTGTGGAGAAGCACTCATTAACATAACTGAACAATAGTTTTGAAAGCTCTTGTACAAGATACAAGTAGCCATAAGACTTACTGGCCTGGTGTGTGGAGACTTCAGAGGAGATAGGGCAACTCTTCTAGGTGCCATGAGCAAGGTAAGGTATGTTTGGACTGCCCCAATTAAGATTCTGTAGGTCAGTTCACTCCAAGTAAAGCTCATTTTGTCATCCAGGGGGCATGTGCAATGTCTGAAAACATTTTTAGTTGTCACATAGTGGCAGGTTGGGCAGGGGGGCAAGATTGCTACCTGTGTCTAGTGGGTAGAGGACAGTGATGCTGCTAAGCATCCTACAATATGCAGACAGCCTTCTACAAGGAATTATCTAGCTTGCAATGTGAATAGTGTCAAAGTTAAGAGAACCTGCTGTAGACCCAAGGCCCCACTGAAGTAGAAATTCTGATGGGTAAGAGCTAAATAAATGGTTCACATGCACTGTTTGAACCTAAAGGTCAGCAGTGGAATATTAAATTCTTAGATGTCTAGATTTGCCCTCTGTGCAACACAACTATAATCCCAAGTCAGGTTGTCAGCACCATACCATTCCAATCTTATATGAGTCTGAAAACAAAATCACATGATCCACCCTTGTCATGAGACCCTTGGACAACCTCATGGTGCGAGTTCCAGAGCTTCTTGCAAAATCAACCCCATGGCCTATATAGGGAATTGAGGATAAAAGAAAGTCCTAAAGGGGAAACACAGGTCACAGGGCCCAGGTAGGTCATGATCTGAGCTCCAGATGCCCTGCTATCCTAATGGTGTTGCCATTCTGGACACTGTAGGTACCAGAGAGAGACTTAGAAGATCTTAAAGAGGGCACTTCAAGTTCAAGCTCTCAGAGCCACGTATCATGCTACCAGTTCTCCTTTCCACTCCCTGAAACATCTCCATTTCTTATCTCAATGCCTACAGTATCCTTCTCCTAACTGTTCTCTCAAAGACACATCTGCCATCCCTTATTTCATTCTTTTCATTTCAGCAAGAGTGAGTTCTCTCACATAGTCATTTAATTCTACTTAAGATCATTCAGCAACTTCCCACTTTTCTCAGAATAAAAACATAGAATCCTTAACTTAATCTAAAGGAAATTCAGCTGTTGTCTAGCATTCTAGTCTTATTTCATTTGTATTTTCCCTTTTACCTCTCTATTTTACCACCATACTGTACTTTTGTGTGTGTGTTCTTTAATAAATTATGCTTATTTTTAAAAAAGAGGAAGCGGCAAGGCCATCCACCACTCACTGCATCTCCTTTATCTGCACTTGAGATTCCTTCTAATAGGTACTTTTCCCTAGGAGATTTCATTTTGTCTCAGACTTAGTGAGGTCCAACTGTCACTCACATTTGTAGCACCTCCCACTTTATAATCCCTTTATAATGACCCGGTCAGTGCTTATCATCCCCCTTACACTGCATGTTCTGTAAGAGTAGAGAATAAATCAGAGAAGCTCACTGTACGACCAACCCACAGATATCATGGAAGCTGGACAACTATAGGTGGAGAGTTAATGAATAGTTGGAAGCTAAATATTTGAATGAATTCCTTTCTGTTTGATTTAGCATTAAGTAGACTCCATTTTATATTGCATTTTATTACTAAAACCTACAAATATGCAGAAATAAAAAGGAGAAATATGATAAACCCTGAATTCCCATCAATATCTAACAAGTGTCACCTTATCTTATATTTACTTCATCTATTTTGCACTAATATTTTAAAATAATTTCATGTTATGTACCCCATAGTACTTCAGTATGAATAACAAAAAAAGCATTCTCCTAAGAATACTATGCCACATCTAAAAAAACAAAAAATAATAACTTAATATTATCTAACTCCCAGAGTATATTCTTATTTCTCCAGATTTTCCCAAAATATCATTTCCAGTTCATTTCAAACCAGTATTGAGCCATATCCACACACTGCATTTGACTCTTATATCTCTTAATTCCTTTTGATATCAGCAATGGCTAAATCTTTTCACAACACTAATTTATTGAAGCAAACAATTGTCTTGTAGAATGCCCCACCTTCTGAATTTGTCTGATTTATTTCCTATATGCCTTTAATGTGCTCGTTTTCATTTGTTTTTAATGTCAATTGGAAGTTAAATCTAAAAGGTTGTTTGGGTTCAGTTGAAACATTTTTTCTGGTCAAGAATACTTCAGAGCTGATAATACTTTATTCACACTGTAACATGTCAAGATACATTTCATGTCTGATCATGTTACTATTTCTGGTGCTGAGCTGTATCAGTGGTTAAAGGACTCTTCCAATCGTACATACCCTATCGTAGAGAAAAATTAGAACATTAAGATCAACTATGAAAATAAAATAATTTAATGAACTTATCTATTTATTTTTATGCTTATGGATTTAAAGGTACAAGTACAGTTGTGTTCTGTGGCTATATTGCATAATGATGATGTCTGGGATTTTAGTGTGGCAATTACCCAAGAAGTGTGTACATTGTAGCCAGTGGGAACTTACTGAATATTTACTGAAAAAGTTTCACTTCGTTTTTATATTTTCCACTGCAAGTCTTTATGTTTTAAGTGTACAACTCACTGAGATTACTTCCTATACGAATATTTGGAAAATTCATATAAGCACACTCAGAAAGTCCGAGGGGGAAAATTTTAAATATATGTGATATAAAACATAAATAAATTCACAAATAAAAGGCCAGATGTTATATAATCAGATCAGAATACAAACACATCTGAAAACATGTTTCTAGTCAATCACTGACTACAAATTATGGTTTAAGGGATACAATTAAGGCTCATTACTATACAACTGGGTTTAGAGATCTCTACAAACTAACAAAGCCATAACAGGTTTACAAGCTAATTAGTGCTCTTAACATTGTCTCATGCTGATCAAGCACTTTTGCTTTTGCTTATTTCCCTTATACGCTATTCAAAAATAAAACTTAGATTCTGAACAAATTAATTAACCCTCTTACTTACTTGGTTGCTTCAGCCCCATTAAACTAAAGAAATCAAATCACCTCATTCTTAAAGTCTTGAGAAGATGAGATAAACTTAAAAGCTTTCAACTGTGAAAGAACAGAAACAAAGCTCGCTGGAGAGATGGGATCTGAATAGTCAAATCATTTTGAATAGGCACTATGTACTTGGGAACTTCTGCATGAGCAAGTGATTCTTGGATATTCCTGTAAATCCATTCTGAATATGGTAAGTAATACTGAAGAATAACTGTTTTCGAGTGCTTTATCTGCACGTATCAAAAAAAAAAAAAAAAGATTTGTGCCAATGTGCATTTGGTGCCAATGTACATTTGTCTTTTAGTCCCAAAGTCGGGACTTGTCTCTTCTTCCTTCTCCCTCCTCTTACTCATCCTTTTCCACTTTCTGAAGTAAATAGAAACACACCAAAACATTTCTTTTAACTAGACTCTGTAATGCGAATTTATATGCATCTTGTTATAAAAGCCTTTGCCATAAATCTGATTATTACTTTTATGCACATTTTACAGACAATGAAACTAAAGCCCCCAAAAGCCAACAGAAACTGCCCAAGGTGACATAGCTGCTGAGTGATGGAACGGGGACTAGATCAAACTCTAAAATCAAAGAGCATGCTCACAATTACCTATTAAGAGAACTAAAGGAAACAAAATTCTCCAGTCTATTCTCCCTGTGCACATTAAAATTAAAACAATGGTGTTGCATTTTTCAAACAGTTATGTACTGATATTATACCAAGATGCAAGCATGGGTGGATTCCTTAATTGTAATAGGTATAAGTAATATAATGCTAAAATGCAAATTTTGAATCCCATTCTGTCTTCCAACTATTATCTCTGCCAAATTCTTTCACAATTCTACATTAATACATATTACACATTTTGGAAAATTTAATATATAAGGCTACTGTTTGTATTATATTTGAAATTAGTTATGTTAGCCATTAATATTTACACTGTTTCACAATCCTAAAAATATCACTATCTTGTCTTACTAAAAAAAATTGAAAATGGAGTCATTAAAAAAAAGTGAAAAAAAAAACTTCTCAAAGAGTAAAAAATCTAAAAGCTATGCCTTTAGGAGGAGGTGAAAAATTAACTAGTGTCATCTCAAGTATGAACACACATGGCTTCTTCACACTTAATTAGAAAACTAGAAGCACTTAAGCCAAAGCATTCAAAAGAACAATGTGTCAGAGGCAGAATTAGTTATAATCAGTTAGCTTGTGCTATTAACATTGCCTAGCTTCTATTCTGAGTCTACACAGTAGATGTCTGTTTTTCTCTTTTTTTTTCCCCAACATCTAATTTATCAAAAACTCAGCCCCAATAAAAGACATGGTTGTGTTACAGTGTTATAGGAAAGAAAAATACTTTGCTGGAGTTAGGGTTCCCTTAGTGACTAGTTAGTGAGCTTGAACAAGTGAAGTAAATTCCATGCGACTCAGTGAACCTCATATCTATAGTATGAAAACAAAACATGCTACTTCTTTGTGTTCTTTTGTCACAGATTAATATTTTATTTTCTTACACATAAAATAAGTTTAGGAAATAGTCATTTAACCTGAAATATTAATTTAAAAAACGCATTTGGTATTACAGTTATCCATGTACTAATTTGCCTGAACCTAGAGAAAAGTGTAAAAAGTGTTTACAATTTTGAAAGTCCTAGTGGAAAGATTTTGTTTTTACTTAGCTTTATTTTATTTTACTTTTTTTGTAATTTTATTTTTTTCACACCACATAAATACAATGACACAGGATACCATTTTTACAGGTGTGCATTGTATACTCTTAAATTATAAACTTTTAAATACATTTTAAATGATAGAAAAGTATATACAAACACAGATATACACAACTTTCAATCTATAATTATTTGTTTTTAAGAGATTATATATATAATTAGAATTGGAAATATATATAATAATTCTATATCTCTATAATTCTTTTTTATATCTATATAATTCTTATTCCTCATTATTTCAATAATTTCAGTATAATTATTTCAATAACAATTAATTAACTATAGTTCAGGTATGTTGCCAAATACTGTTTGGTCCAAGAATAACCTTTGCAGTTTAAATCAACTAATTTTTGTCATCAAAGAAGTAAGAAAAATTGTATTTCCATGAATGATGTGTTATAATAACTATCTTAATCATAATGATTTTAATAATCAACAATGATAGATAATTATTCAATATGCACTAGACACTGTAGTAAGCACTTTTCATGATTGTTTCTTCTTAATAACACTTCAAAGGTAAGTATTATCGTCCTCAAACACACATAGTAGTTAAAGTATATATTTTGTCTTACACTCATTTATTTGTACCAGGCAGGGGAGGCTTCAGAATTGGTTTCTGATGGTGATGGGCTTCAGCATAACACCTCAAATTCACCAATTACTATAATTAAATATATACATTAACCATAAACAATGTATCTATCAAACAAGTACAAAAATCTTAACTTGTCAATTGTGTCACTGAAGCCCACTTCTAAGTTACTACATAGAAATTCTCAACCTCCTATAGTGAGAAGATGTAATCCCAAGTGTTATTTCTCCACATCACTAAATTCCCAGATTAGCTAGCCTTTTGGATTCTTATAAAGCCACTGCAATCCAGCCTGGGTGATGGAGTGAGACTCCATCTCAAAAAAAAAAAAAAAATTTTTCTTTCATTTTATTTTCCTTATACGCTTTACATATTCTGTTAGTCCAAGAAAGGAACTGCAGGTCTCAGTTACTTAAAGCAAATCTCTGGCTGAGAGCTGGCAAGTAGGAAGACATCTCAATCATTCAACTGCAAGGACTTGAATTATTTGAATAACTTGGGTGAGCTTGGCAGATGAAGCTGGGTCCCAGAGGAGGACCTCAATCCTGGTCACCATCTTGATTAAAGACTTGTGATACCTGAAAAAAAAAAATCTAGCTAACTTGTATCTAGACCCCTAACCCAGAAAAACTGTGAGAGAAATGTGTGTCTATGTTTGTGTTAATATTTTATGGAACAATGGAAAATAAATACATTTAATTTGGTAGTTCAGCATTGATTTTATTTTTACAAACTGGTCATTGTTTAGATATGTTAATTTTCTGGGTTAAAACTAAATTGTGAGTAGAATTAAAATATGCACCTCCTCCATATCTCTTTCAGTAAATATGAAGAGAGAGATGAAGAAAAAGAAATAGATACTGAAACCATCCCTATAAGCTCTATAAAATTAATGAAAATGATGGTAGGGGAAAAACGAAAATGAACTAAGCTTGCAGCACATTCAGCATTAATCGAGGTTAGCTTGCTCTCCTATCTGCTTCTTCATGGTTGTTCACTGCCTCTAGTCATAGACTTGATGGCAGCAAAGGCCCTTCTGGAGTGCCCATCACTATGATGTGGCCTAGGCTATGTGCTCAGTGGAGGTGGTGGGAGCCAGGAACAGGTGGAAGTTCCACTCCCTTCTGAGTTGGAGTGATGGGAGCCCCATCCTCCTAGGTACAGCTGCAGCTGCCCAGCCTCAGCTGCAGACTGAGATATCCCTGCACTCTTGGGGACCCAGGAAAAACCCTGCCCCAACAGGCTCAGAAGTACCTGCTCCCACTGCCTGGTCTGTCACCACTCCTTGTGCCTGCTCCGATTTGGGGGCAAAGTGGAGGCCAGGCACTGTTGTGTTGACACACCAGTCCCCTGCCACCTCAGCCCCCTCTGGACTTGGGCACCTACAAGCACTGGAGGGAGATCAAGGGAGTTCTGAGGGCAGCTTGGCGTAGGCCTGCAGGCACCCCTCAGCATGAACAGCCTGGGCACCATGGACAGTAGGTTGATGGTGGTGGGAGGCTGATAGGCTCCTGTGCAGAAAGGGGTGGGTCTCTGGTGAAGCCCCACATTCAGGCCAGGGGGTCGGGTGGCCAGTTCCATGGACTGAAGTGAGAACTTACGGTGCTTTCTCCAGGACCATCCATGGCCACCAACGGGTTAATCAGCATGCACTTCCTCCCCTCTGAAGCCCATAAAACCCCCTGGTTTTATGATTTCAGCAGCGATGATAGGACAACCTCTCTGCAGAGAAGAGCTACACACTGTGGGTCTCCTCTCAGCTGAGAGCTGAGCAAATGTCAGGACAACCTGTCTGCATGTAGGACCTACCGACTGTGGGTCTCCTCTCAGCTGAGAGCTGAGCAGACATCAGGATGATCTGCTTGGAGAAAGGAGCTACCCACCCCGGGTCACCTCTCCACTGAGGGCTGCACAGACATCAGTATGACCTGCCTGCAGACAGGAGCTAGCCACTTCAAGTCTCCTGAGAGCTGTTCTGTTGCTCAATAAAGCACCTCTTTACTTTACTCACCCTTCAGCTGTTCGCAAACCTCATTCTTCCTGGACCTGCCGAATGGTGGGACTGAAAGATCAGTAACACAAACACGGCTGAAACATGCTCCTTGTTAGCCAGGCTGTGGGTGACGAAAAGGAGAGAAGAGAGAAGGAGAGAAGAGAGAAGGAGAGAAGAGATGCAGCACTTCAGCGAGCTCAGACCTAGGATTATTGATGTCAGCTGATCTGAAGAACCCCACTGACACCAGCTGTTCTGAAGGACGCCACAAGGAGCTGACTCATTAAAAATGAAGATTCTGGCCAAGTGCGGTGGGTCACACTTGTAATCCCAGCACTTTGGGAGACCGAGGCGGGCGGAACACGAGGTGAGGAGTTTGAGAGCAGCCTGGCCAACACAGTGAAACCCATCTCTACTAAAAATACAAACATTAGCTGGGTATAGTGGCGGGCACCTGTAATCCCAGCTATTTGGGAAGCTGAGGCAGGAGAACAGCTTGAATCTGGGAGGCGGAGGTAGCAGTGAACTGAAATTGCAGCATTTAACTCCAGCCTGGGTGACAGACCTAGATTTTATCTCCAAAAAAAAAAAAAATATGGTTTCCACATCCTGATGTTTTCATCCCTTTTACCTCAACCAATCAATGATCTCAGTTTTCCAGCCCCTCATCCTCCATGATCCCCTTAAAAATCGCAGCCCAGAACTCCTCAGGGAAAGTGATCTTTCTCTGCTGTAAACACTTCTGTCTCAGTATTTTGATCCATTACTGTGCAGCGGGCATACAAACCTGTTGGTTTTATAACAAGACAAGAGAGTAAAGCAAATATATAGTATTCTGATACTTGAACATAACTGTAGACTCAATTAATTTGAAAGATTAGTGGAGCTTGAGTCAGGAAGGGATCTTTCTTGGTTCTTCACCATGAGAAACTTGTTGAGTTTCTGAAAGTAAAACCCCAAGAAGTATGGAAATCACTGTAAGACTGTTACCCTCAGGGGCTTCTTACTTTCACTATAACCTACACTCAGTCCCCAGCAATTCAAGGGAACCAAAATTTTTAAATTTTTATATGCAGCATTTTTCTCCTTTGTAAATCCACTATCAAACAATTTTAGATTAATTTATAGATTTTTACCTATAGAACTTATTATTTTTGATTCATAAAATGCAATTTATATGTAAATGAGTTACAAATTAAAGTTTTCTGGTTTCCATAAACTTATTTTGGAATAGATATAGGCTTAGAGACAAAATGTGATGACAATAAGGTGTCACCATATACCCTGCACCCAGTTTCCCCTATTATTTACATCTTACACTAGTGTTGTATGTTTGCTACAATTAATGAACCAGTATAGATTCATTATTATTAATTAAAGTTTACATATTCTTCAGATTTTCTTGGTTTTTCTTAGTTCCTAACTAACATCCTTTTTATGTTCCATTATCCCATCCAGAGTACCACATCACATGTAATGATGATGTCTCCTTACATTCCTCTTGGCTGTGTAGTCTAGGTGTTCTTTGTTTGATGATATTGACAATTTTGAGGCGTAAAGTTCAAAATAAAGCTTTTCAAAGTAAAACTGTTTTTTAGAATGCCTATCAATTAGGATTTCTTTGATGTTTCTCTCATGATTAGACTGGTATTATGCATTTTTGAGAGGAAGACTACTAAGATTAAATGCCATTTCATCACATCATTTCAAAGGTACTATCAACATGACTTATCACTATTGATGTTCACTTTTATTACCTGACCTAAGTAGTGTTTTTCAGGCTTCTCCACTGTAGTTAATATTTTTACCCAATTATCCATACTGTACTTTTTGGATGGATGTCACTATGCAAATACAGGAAATAAAATTTAAAAGTAGATAAGTTGGGTTTCATAAAAATTAAAAACTTTTTCTTGCTATAAATGGCACTTCAAAAAATAAAAATGCAACTCAGAACAGGAGAAAGTATTTGCAAATCATATACCTGATAAGAGACTAATATACCTAATATATAAAGAACACGTACAATGCAATAATAAAAAGACAACCCATTAAAAATAGGAGATAGAAATTAAACCCACTATGAGATATGATTTTTACATAAACTTGAAAAGCTAAAATAAAAAAGACAGATAATAGCAAGTTTTGATGAGTATGTGAAAAATTGGAACCCTCATTCATTGCTAGTTGGAATATAAAATGGTACAGTAAATTTGGAAAACTTGTACTGTTTCTGAAAATGTTAAACATACTCTTACCATATTACCCAGTAATTTCACACCTTGGTATATACCAAAGAGAAACAAAAACATATATCTTCACAGAAGCTTGTATATGAATGTGGAGAGCAGCATTTTTCACAATACCTATAATGTGACAGCAATCTAATTGTCCATTAAATGATGAATGGATAAACAAATGTGCTATATTCCTACAATGAAATGTTATTTAGCTATGAAAACTAATGAAGTACTGATTCATGCTTCAATACAGAAAGATCTTGAAAACATTAGGTTAAAAAAGCCAATCACAAAAACTTACGAAACATCCAGAGTAGGCAGATATACAGAGACAGAAAGAAAGCTAGAAGTGTTTTTTGGGGGGATAGGGTATGGGGACTAACTACTAGTGGGCATCAGTGTTTTCTTTTTTGAAATGATAAAATTCGAAAATTAAATTGTGTTGAAGATTGCCAAATTTTTTGAATATGCTAAAATATTTAATATTTAGTTATATACTTAAATCAGTAAGTTTGTAACATTTGAATTATGCCTCATTATAGCTATTTAAACAAGAAAAAAGAAGTAAGGATGAAGGGACAAAACAAAGACAGAAGGAAGAAAGGCTGCTTCTTGAGCACACAATATGAGCCAGATATGATGCTGGATGTTTCCCCCAACAGTCATAATGCTCATGACAAACAATAGGTTTTGCTACCTTTCATTTATGCAAAAGAAGATTGAGTCTTAGAGAAGTTAAATGACTTTCTAAAGGCTACTAGATAGCATATGATAAAATTGTGATTCACACTAAGGTCCAATGAGTAACAAAACCCATGATCGTTCAATCACACAGGGGCATGAATTATTTCACCAACATAAACTGAGTATAAAGAAATTCACCTGGCTAGGCACGGTGGCTCACACCTGTAATCCTAGCACTTTGGGAGGCTGAGGCAGGTGGATCACCTGAGGTCAGGAGTTCCAGACCAGCCTGGCCAACATGGTGAAACCCCGTCTCTACTAAAAATACAAAAATTAGCTGGGTGTGGTGACGGACATTTGTAACCCCAGCTACTCGGGAGACTGAATGCAGGAGGCGGAGACTGCAGTGGGCCGAAATTGTGCCATTGCACTCCAGCGTGGAAGACAAATTTGATACATTGAAAAGTTTTATTCAATAAGTAAAAATGTTGGGAGATGGAAGGAAGTATTGAAACAGCAGATAATGTAGATACATTTTTAAAAAGTATTTTGATTTGTGGAATGCATAATGATCATTTTGCTTAGTTTACTCCGAGTAAAAAATAAGCAAATGATTTTCTGGGACTACGTGAACTCCTACTGATTCTGAGAATTACAGTTATCAAGAAATACTCATTTCAACTTCAGAAACATGTTAGTGGTGTCAGACAAGACCTTGAAAATATTATTTTGATTTCAACTTCTGTAATAAAGTAAAAATATAGAGAATATTGATCATTTTAAAGTGGGTGTAATTATTTTTATAATTAAATAAATAAAAAATACTGTTTTTTAAAAAAGCTTTGTTAGCCTTAAAACACATATGAATGAAAAGTGATACTATTGTTAGCACACCAGGTTTGAAATAATTATTAACTGAATAAAATTTCTTAAAATAGCTCTTCTTGTTGAAATGATCCCTTTACCATTGTGTAATGGCCTTCTTTGTCTCTTTTGATCTCTGTTGATTTAAAGTCTGTTTTATCAGAGACTAGGATTGCAACCTCTGCCTTTTTTTGTTTTCCAAGATAAGTATCCTAAATATATGTGCACCCAATACAGGAGCACCCAGATTCATAAAGCAAGTACTGAGTGACCTACAAAGAGACTTAGACTCCCACACAATAATAATGGGAGAGTTTAACACCCCACTGACAACATTAGACAGATCAACGAGACAGAAAGTCAACAAGCATACCCAGGAATTGAGCTCAGCTCTGCACCAGGCGGATCTAATAGACGTCTACAGAACTCTCCACCCCAAATCAACAGAATATACATTTTTTTCAGCACCACACCACACCTACTCCAAAATTGACCACATAGTTGGAAGTAAAGCTCTCTTCAGCAAATGTAAAAGAACAGAAATTATAACAAACTATCTCTCAGACCACAGTGCGATCAAACTAGAACTCAGGATTAAGAATCTCACTCAAAACTGCTCAATTACCTGGAAATGGAACAACCTGCTCCTGAATGACTACTGGGTACATAATGAAATGAAGGCAGAAATAAAGATGTTCTTTGAAACCAATGAGAACAAAGACACAACATACCAGAATCTCTGGGACACATTCAAAGCAGTGTGTAGAGGGAAATTTATAGCACTAAATGCCCACAAGAGAAAGCAGGACAGATCCAAAATTGACACCCTAACATCACAATGAAAAGAACTAGAAAAGCAAGAGCAAACACATTCAAAAGCTAGCAGGAGGCAAGAAATAACTAAAATCAGAGCAGAACTGAAGGAAATAGAAACACAAAAAACCCTTCAAAAAATTAATGAATCCAGGAGCTGGTTTTTTGAAAGGATCAACAAAATTGATAGACTGCTAGCAAGACTAATAAAGAAAAAAAGGGAAAAGAATCAAATGGATGCAATAAAAAATGGTAAAGGGGATATCACCACCGATTCCACAGAAATACAAACTACCATCAGAGAATACTACAAACACCTCTACGCAAATAAACTAGAAAATCTAGAAGAAATAGATAAATTCCTTGACACATACGCCCTCCCAAGACTAAACGAGGAATAAGTTGAATTTCTGAATAGACCAATAACAGGCTCTGAAATTGTGGCAATAATCAATAGCTTACCAAAAAATAGAGTCCAGGATCAGATGGATTCATAGCCGAATTCTACCAGAGGTACAAGGAGGAACTGATACCATTCCTTCTGAAACTATTTCAATCAATAGAAAAAGAGGGAATCCTCCCTAACTCATTTTATGAGGCCAGCATCATCCTGATACCAAAGCCGGGCAGAGACACAACCCAAAAAGAGAATTTTAGACCAATACCCTTGATGAACATTGATGCAAAAATCCTCAATAAAATACTGGCAAACAAAATCCAGCAGCACATCAAAAAGCTTATCCACCATGATCAAGTGGCCTTCATCCCTGGGATGCAAGGCTGATTCAATATATGCAAATCAATAAATGTAATCCAGCACATAAACAAAACCAAAGACAAAAACCACATGATTATCTCAATAGATGCAGAAAAGGCCTTTGACAAAATTCAGCAACGCTTCATGCTAAAAACTCTCAATAAATTAGGTATTGATGGGACGTATTTCAAAATAATAAGAGCTATCTATGACAAACCCACAGCCAATATCATACTGAATGGGCAAAACCTGGAAGCATTCCCTTTGAAAACTGGCACAAGACAGGGATGCCCTCTCTCACCACTCCTATTCAACATAGTGTTGGAAGTTCTGGCCAGGGCAATTAGGCAGGAGAAGGAAATAAAGGGTATTCAATTAGGAAAAGAGGAAGTCAAATTGTCCCTGTTTGCAGATGACATGACTGTATATCTAGAAAACCCCATTGTCTCAGCCCAAAATCTCCTTAAGCTGATAAGCAACTTCAGCAAAGTCTCAGGATACAAAATCAATGTACAAAAATCACAAGCATTCTTATACAACAATAACAGACAAACAGAGAGCCAAATCATGAGTGAACTCCCATTCACAATTGCTTCAAAGAGAATAAAATACCTAGGAATCCAACTTACAAGGGACGTGAAGGACCTCTTCAAGGAGAACTACAAACCACTGCTCAAGGAAATAAAAGAGGATACAAACAAATGGAAGAACATTCCATGCTCATGGGTAGGAAGAATCAATATCATGAAAATGGCCATACTTTCCAAGGTAATTTATAGATTCAATGCCATCCCCATCAAGCTACTAACGACTTTCTTCACAGAATTGGAAAAAACTACTTTAAAGTTCATATGGCACCAAAAAAGAGCCTGCATCACCAAGTCAATCCTAAGCCAAAAGAACAAAGCTGGAGGCATCACACTACCTGACTTCAAACTATACAACAAGGTTACAGTAACCAAAACAGCATGGTACTGTTACCAAAACAGAGATATAGATCAATGGAACAGAACAGAGTCCTCAGAAATAACACTGCATATCTACAACTATCTGATCTTTGACAAACCTGAGAGAAACAAGCAATGGGGAAAGGATTCCCTATATAATAAATGGTGTTGGGAAAAATGGCTAGCCATATGTAGAAAGCTGAAACTGGATCCCTTCCTTACACCTTATACAAAAATCAATTCAAGATGGATTAAAGACTTAAACATTAGACCTAAAACCATAAAAACCCTAGAAGAAAACGTAGGCATTACCATTCAGGACATAGGCATGGGCAAGGACTTCATGTCTAAAACACCAAAAGCAATGGCAACAAAAGCCAAAATTGACAAATGGGATCTAATTAAACTAAAGAGCTTCTGCACAGCAAAAGAAACTACCATCAGAGTGAATAGGCAACCTACAAAATGGGAGAAAATTTTCACAACCTACTCATCTGACAAAGGGCTAATATCCAGAATCTACAGTGAACTCAAACAAATTTACAAGAAAAAAACAAACAACCCCATCAAAAAGTGGGCGAAGGACATGAACAGACACTTCTCAAAAGAAGACATTTATGCAGCCAAAAAACACATGAAAAAATGCTCACCATCACTGACCATCAGAGAAATGCAAATCAAAACCACAATGAGATACCATCTCACACCAGTTAGAATGGCAATCATTAAAAAGTAAGGAAACAACAGGTGCTGGAGAGGATGTGGAGAAATAGGAACACTTTTACACTGTTGGTGGGATTGTCAACTAGTTCAACCATTGTGGAAGTCAGTGTGGCGATTCCTCAGGGATCTAGAACTAGAAATACCATTTGACTCAGCCATCCCATTACTGGGTATATACCCAAAGGACTATAAATCATGCTGCTATAAAGACACATGCACACGTATGTTTATTGTGGCATTATTCACAATAGCAGACTTGGAACCAACCCAAATGTCCAACAATGATAGACTGGATTAAGAAAATGTGGCACATGTACACCATGGAATGGTATGCAGCCATAAAAAATGATGAGTTCATGTCCTTTGTAGGGACATGGATGAAATTGGAAATCATCATTCTCAGTAAACTATCACAAGAACAGAAAACCAAACACCGCATATTCTCACTCATAGGTGGGAATTGAACAATGAGAACACATGGACACAGGAAGGGGAACATCACACTCTGGGGACTGTTGTGGGGTGGGGGGAGGGGGGCGGGATGGCATTGGGAGATATACCTAATGCGAGATGACGAGTTAGTGGGTGCAGTGCACCAGCATGGCACATGTATACATATGTAACTAACCTGCACATTGTGCACATGTACCCTAAAACTTAAAGTATAATAAAAAAAATTCTTAGAATAAATGTTGATACTTTTTTCACTGACTTTGCCTTAAAACTTACTTTTCTTGCTAACTCACTTTTCTCACTAATGTATCTTCTACATCCTATTAAAGATAAAAATAAATATTCAAACTGATTAGTCATTATAACATATAGCAACTGTAGTAATTTTCCTTAATTAAAACATAGAACTCTTTGAAATACAGGTGCTTGGGCTTGGCTAGATTAACAAGGAGTTAATTTAAGAGAACATCTGGTTGTTTGTAACTGCCTAGGGTGGGAAGAAAGAAATCCAGATGCTTACATAAGTCATCTCTACATTTCTCTCTAGTTTACAACAAAAACATTTTCACAGTAGATATAGTAAGCAAAAATTTAATGCTGTTTGGGCTTACATATGCCTAACAGAAATATATGTATACATATTCTTCCAAATTTCTTAAACCAGGAGTGTGCATGATCCTACTCGATATGCAAGTATGTATGTATGTATGTGTTCTTATTTCAACTCTGAACTATATTTGTTACAGCTACTTTGACCACCATAGAAAGATACATTGGTAGGAAGAATTCTAAGACTGTCCCCATGTTTCCACTCTCTGGCATGAATATTCTGCATTATCAATCCCCTCCCTTCTGAGTGTGGGTATGCATTGTGGATATGATAGATGCCACTGTCATAATAGGTTACATTAAATGACAGATATGAAATAATTTTGTAGATGTAAATCTCCCAATCAGTTGACTTTAATTTAATCAAAAGGAAAATTATCTTGGCTGGGCCTGACCTAATCAGCTGAGCCCTTTATAAGACTCAGAGCTGCAGAGAAGCAATTCTCTTGGCCTTGAAGAAATAAGCTGTTCACGATTTATGCATCTGCAAGAAAATGAATTCTGCTTTCAACCATATGAGCTGGGAAGAGGACCCTGAGACCCAGGTGAGGTCACAGGCCCAGTGGCAGATAACTTTGCATTTGTTTCCCTTCCTTTCTACCTCTCTGTTTGCTTTTTTCTCTTTTTTTCTTTCTTTCTCTTTCTTTCTTTTTCTTTCTTTCTTTCCTTTTTCTTTCTTTTTTTTCTTTTTCTTTCCTTTCTTTCTCTCTCTTTCTTTCTCTCTCTTTCTTTCTCTCTTTCTCTCTCTTTCTTTCTTTCTCTTTCTTTCTTTCTTTCCTTCTTCCTTTTTTTTCTTTCTTCTTTTTTGACAGAAGAAAAAAAGTCTTCTTTTTCTCTCTCTCTCCCAGGCTGGAGTGGTACAGTGGTGTGAGCTTGGCTTCCTTCAGCCTTGACTTCCCCTGGCTCAGGTGATACTTCCCATGTCAGCATCCTGAGTATCTGGGACTACAGGCAGGCACTACCACGCCCAGCTAATTTTTGTATTTTTTTTGTAGAGTCAGGGTTTTTGTTATGTTGTCCATGTTGGTTTTGAACTCCTGAGCTCAAGTGATCTTCCTGCCTCAGCCTCCCAAAGTGCTGGGACTACAGGCATGAGTCACCATGCCCTGCCGACACCTTTGATATGTCTATGTCAGATACTGAGCAGAAGACACAAATAAACTGTGCTCTGATTCCTGTCCTTTGGTAACTGTGTGATAATAAGCATATGCTGTTGCAAGCTGCTAAATTTGCGGAAATTTTTTTGCACAGTGGTGGGAAAATAATAATAATAGCAGTGGGAATAATAATGGAGTATGTATATCACAAGGCCTTGCATTTACTAGTATTTAATACATGGTAGGCATTAACTAAAACTCATATTAATAATTTCAGTTTTATAAACTAAAATTAATTTCAAAAGCCTTCCATAATATCAAAGATTGTTTTCTGTCCTCACATTAGCAAATGGTTCATTAGTAGAAACTTTTTAATGTGGCAGCCGCAGGTTAACCTCAAGCACACTTGTTACCAGCTAAACTTGATTGAAGTTATATCCTTGAATATAAAAGATGCTTACTATACACAGGCAGAGTAAGAAAGAGGATTATTATAATACATTGAAAAATAAAACAGATTTATAGTATAACCAATTGAAGTTTAGCTTCTAAAGCTAGGAATATTTTCTGAGTTAACTGGGCTTGTGAGGCATAGGTGAAATGTGGCTTACAAAATAAAAAGGGTTTCTTTTTCAGGAAATATAATTGCAGAGGAAGATCTAGCAGGAAGCAGTGTGAAAGGATGTAATTTTCTATAAGCATTATTTATTTACATTTGCAATAATACTTGAGAATTCAGAAACTGTTTTCTAAAGGAGGAATAGAATAAACAAAAAAGCTTTATTTAATTGTATTCTGATTTTTTTTCTTTTGAGAAATGGAAAGGTAAATGGGCAAGAATTTCTTTCGATCATTAAAAATATCTTGCCATAGTACTAACAAGTATTATGGTTATTTATTAAAAGTAGAAATATAGGATGACACAAAGGGACACGAATAACTTGTAGCATCTTTTCATAAAAAATGAATCATGGTCATAGGAATAGCAAGTATTCAGAAGACCAAATACAGCAGAAATAAGGTACAGAATATATTATCTGAGAGAAGTTTAGAAACATCCATCCCCACTGGCAAAATAAAGGGCAAGAAGGAAGAAAGACAGTCATCACTTGTATATAATTGGAAAACAAATAGAGGAGTCATGTTATGTTGAATACCCATTAAATATTGCAAATAGTATTGCAATGTTTAAGAAATGCAATGAATAACCAATGAGTTTATTTTACTCATCATTACCAAAATGCTGTATAATAATATGAAGTTCATAATATAGAGTGTGTACTTCATTTACCAAATCTCTGTTTGTGTCTAAACCTTTATAAAGAAATATACTTTGTCTTTGTAGGTAATTTACCAAGGTTTCATTTTTTCTATCCATCACCCTAGTTAGTACATATTCTAACATCTCAAGTGATAAACTTTGTAATTCATCAAGCATAATTCATCAAGCATAATGTATTTAATTCACTTACTTTTAATTAGAATTGCTTTTTCAACAAAAAGATAAGAGAAACCTAAACAGGAGACTCAGTTCAACTTAACACCAAAATCTATTAATTTGCTCATTAGATTTCCTAGGTAGGGGTTAAAAATATCATTACCTGTGTTTCCTAACATTTTTCATTAGGGATTTAAAATTAGCCTTAGGACTCTATGCATAAAAAGTTGTAAATTTTCCAAAAAAAAGTTCTTCTTTGTTCCCTGTAAATGTTTCTTTATTCTTGTGCTTTCCCCTAGTCTCGGTTCCACAACATTCATGTGGGATTCCCTCAGGATGAAGGCAACACTTGAATATTATCCTGCAATAACCATTTCTCCTTGACACTCTCCCAGTTACTCTTTCATTAGTTTACATTGATCTTCTGGAATTTTTTCCTCTCAAGTATGTCTCACATTTGGAACTATATTCTATTGATTCTTAAGGGTATGTTCCCAGCGAATATAGTGAGAGACATTTAATTTGCAATTTTAAAAGAATACTTCTCTCTTCTTCCCACCCGCAGCCCAAAATGCATCTTTCTCGTAGAAGAGAGGAAAAATAGAACAGAGCCACAATACTACATTACTTCTACCAGATTTAATAATCAAATAACTCAACCCTCCTCTCTTGAAAAAGAGTAAGTTAAGAATTGTGTTTCTGAATCCTAAACTCCATTCACACAGATTGCTGAAGGCAGAGAAAGAAAGTTCCCAAAATTGGGGTGGGGAGACTCCAGGACAACATTTATGTAATACATCTTACTAGATATCTCTACAATTTTCCTAAGAGAAGGGTTTAGGGTTGAATGTTGTTGAAGAAATCTAAAGGCCATTCTCTACATGAACTTATCCACAGGATAATTAAAAAACAAAAAATTTTGGAATAAAGTCTAAATACTCTCATGCGCACAAAAAACCTGAGAACAAAAGTAAACTGGTGATTCTAGTTGTGAAGTATTCAAAATTGAAAGCTAACTTTTTTTTTTAGATTCAACTTAATAGCACTTATTTTATTTCATAATTTTAAAAAAAGATTACTTATTTTAATTTGCTATCATAGATTATAAATTAAAGTCTGATTTTTGTTTCTTTATTTGTTTGTTTGTTTGTTTTTGAGACGGAGTCTTGCTCTGTCCCAGGCTGGAGTGCAGTGATGCAATCTCGGCTCACTGCAACCTCTGCCTCCGGGTTCAAGTGATTCTCCTACCTCAGCCCCCGAGTAGTTGGGATTACAGGAGCACAACACCACGCCCAGCTAATTTTTGTATTTTTAGTAGAGATGGAGTTTCACCATGTTGGCCAGAATGGTCTCAATCTCTTGATCTTGTGATCCACCCACCTCAGCCTCCCAAAGTGCTGAGATTACAGGCGTGAGCCGCTGTGCCCGGCCCCTTCCTGATATTTCATTTAACTTTGAACAGTGATGCCTACATATGCAGTGGTATGTCCACTGTGGCACATTATACACAGTTATATTCTTCCATTCCCAATTTCTCTATTAGGGAAATAGAAATGTTCTACTATGCTCCTAGTAGTATTCCTCTTTCACCTACATAATCACTCAAGACTACCCTCTACTCACTAAAGGAAAGTCATTCTGCTTGTCGATGGGGTTGTTTGTTTTTTTCTTGTAAATTTGTTTGAGTTCATTGTAGATTCTGGATATTAGCCCTTTGTCAGATGAATAGATTGCAAAAATTTTCTCCCATTCTGTAGGTTGCCTGTTCACTCTGATGTGGAGACATAGGAACACTTTTACACTGTTGGTGGGATTGTCAACTAGTTCAACCATTGTGGAAGTCAGTGTGGCGATTCCTCAGGGATCTAGAACTAGAAATACCATTTGACCCAGCAATCCCATTACTGGGTATATACCCAAAGGACTATAAATCATGCTGCTATAAAGACACATGCACACGTATGTTTATTGCGGCATTATTCACAATAGCAGACTTGGAACCAACCCAAATGTCCAACAATGATAGACTGGATTAAGAAAATGTGGCACATGTACACCATGGAATGGTATGCAGCCATAAAAAATGATGAGTTCATGTCCTTTGTAGGGACATGGATGAAATTGGAAATCATCATTCTCAGTAAACTATCGCAAGAACAGAAAACCAAACACCGCATATTCTCACTCATAGGTGGGAATTGAACAATGAGAACACATGGACACAGGAAGGGGAACATCACACACCGGGACCTGTTGTGGGGTGGGGGGAGGGATAGCATCAGGAGATATACCTAATCTTAATGACGAGTTAATGGGTGCAGCACACCAAAATGGCACATGTATACATATGTAACAAACCTGCATGTTGTGCACATGTACCCTAAAACTTAAAGTATAATAAAAATAAATTAAATAAATAAATAAATAAATAAAGTCATTCTGCTTACCTGGATAATCCATTGATGGGGTTGGATGCCACAAAAACAAGCAAGAACTACATAGGCATTAAATCTGAAGCTGTTGAAATGTTCCGCTTTGCGCTCACTGGTTACCATATGTTATACCTATCATCTACGTGTCTTTTCACATCCACCCTGCACATTTCTCCACTTTTCTCCTGCTGTCTGCACTGGAAGAATGACCTGCATAGATTACACAGACAAATCCCCTGCCTTCTGCTTTAGATTAGCTTGGGCCAATGGTATGCCCAGAGGTAGAAGGGAAGACAAAAAGTGAGATCATGGTAATTGTTTTTCTAGCTCCCTGTTTGAGGGGATGCCTCCACTGACTGTGTCTCTCCCTTGAAGGTCATTGCCCCTCTCAAAGCTTTCTTCTCCCCTGGACACTCTCCTTCAAGTTTCTAGGAACCATCACTCTGTGTTCCCTGCCCCAGATTATTGTATTCTTTCTTACATCCAACCAACACCCTTGGGTTCTTTCATACCCAACTATACCTTTCTAAAGAGTCCCTTTTTAAAGCCTCCTAGAATTATCCTAATTTTAACATGCCATCTATTTTATATAGACATCCAGACATGCACAGTCTGCATGAAAAGGTCTTTCTAAAAGCATATCAAATATTTAGTGTGTACTAAAGCCAGAGTACTTCTTAGTCTCAGGAAATGCAAAAATTTAGTGTCAGGTAGGTAGGAGGAGCTCCTTACCTACTTTGTATAGATCAATTGCATTTTAAATAAAGGTAGCTTTTACCATGCTCAGACAAACTTACAGATATCTTTAGTTATTGAAGCTGTCCTCATGTATAGGCATTTAAAGAACTTTAAGAGTGGATGTTTTCTCATCCATCTCCATAGCTGCCAAAGAAAGGCCTTTTCCTTAGAGCATTATGATTATGTACGGGGTGTTGTCTGATCAATATATTTCTACTTAAGAATGCCAGTTACTTAAAGTGATGATCTTTCAGACTACTCAATATTAGAATCCATTCAAGATCTTCTAGCATTTTAATAAGGAAAAGCATCTATAAAAACAACTTAATTTGAAGTATGGATTAAAAATAAACTAAAATTAAACTAAAAAGGTGCTGAATTAGTCAACAAATAGATATATGGAAGTCACACTGCTTTCCTGAGAAGTAAAAGCTAATTACATTTCTAAACCCTGATATTCACCTAGTGTTAGCAGCCTATTGCTAGCTACATAACCACACACAGATGAATACAAAACGACAGAACAGGAACACATTTTAAAAATAGTGTCTGAAAAATGAAATAGAGAAATGCAGCATGAATGTTTTTATAGCTACTGGTAGTTTTCCTTCCATATTTTTTTGTTCTACAAAATAAATTCTCTTGAGAAAACACTTGTAGAAGAAGCCATGCATTTTGAAATGCAAGTGAAGTGATATGTCCTTTACGCAAAGGTGTTTCTATAATGTGCACATGCATGCAATCTGTTTGTCTTCTTGCTTTCCTTAGGAAACTTCTGATACTAACAATTGGAAGCATTCATGCAACTTTCTTTCATCTCTAAATTACTAAAAATAAATTGGATTAAGTTGTGAACAAACAATATTTCTTGAGCTTCTCTTCAGAAAGGAATATTGCTCTAGAGTAGTGAGAAAATACAAGAGGAATACTGGTATGTTTTTGTCCTCCAGGGATCTGGTTTTAATCTGGAGCCCTTGATAATAAAGCACCAGGAAAAACACTCCAGGGAAAAGAAACTTATGAACTGAGAGATGTTTTCTACTTTAAAGGAACAATCTTTGGCCTCATGTTTTTTCCTTGTTGGGCAAGAAAATGTCAAAGAACATTACAAAAGCTTTTTTTGAAACCTGATATTAAACATAATGTCAATAAAATTTTACCTATTCTTTCTAACATTTGTCAAATAAATACATGTGTCTAATTATAAAATAAGTTGAATAAAATAGAGGAAAATATTATGCACATGTGAGTCACAGTTTGAAACGGATTATTAATGAAATACATTTCAAGCCATCTGTTTTTCAATTTGATTAAACTAGAATGTAATCAGTATGAATGGATCAGCTGTAGAACACACAAAAACTGTTAGGTATAAATGAGTTATGCATAATAATTGTCGATATATTTAAAATGAAATTTTCATACACCAAATCACAAGAAATATATGATTAAGTATCTTCTCCCTTAGTCTTTCAATGCAAATTACCATTAGTAATATTCCCTAACTTTACATTTGCAGAAAACCATTTGCTTTTCTTTCATGATCAATTATTTGTTAATAAATTTTTCATTCTTACTTTGGTAAAAGACAAAAACAAAATAGTAAGTTAGAGCGTTATCTTGTAAACCTCCTGGGAAAGAAAATAAATGCACATTGAATTCAAGTGAACACTATATAACAATTCTAATACATGTTACAGGAATTTCATCATAATTAATGCCCTATATAATTTACAGAAGTAAATTACTGTTCATGCACAAAATTTAATAGTGTGTACAAAGTTGATTTTTTGGTGAATAGTTGATGCTAAACTTGTATGGTTCTATGCAAAAATCCAAGTTTTGTCTATTGTTTGAAATTTTAACATTGGTATTTGGAAAATGTGTGGCAAATTATAGGTGCTAAATTGATATTTATTAAAGGAAAAAAACAAGGGACTGTGAATCCTCTGAACTGAGAAGATTCTCTAGTTCATCAAAGCACTCACAGTTATGCAGGCATCTGGAAACAAATTTCCTAGTTGCCATGGTTGCTTATTGCTTAAGCTGCAATATTGTTAACAGTTTCAGCATCAGTAGTAATCGTGTTTGTTTTACAGTCATTATTGATCTCCCTGTCGGAAGTCTCTGACACCTCAGAGGAAGAGTGGGCACTGCGAGGGCTGCCTAGAATGCCGTGAGATAAAGGATGTTCTGTTCAACATCATGCTTCAGGAAATGTTTCTGCCTTATCATTCCTGAAATGCCTCCCCATCTACTCTGGCTCTTGTTTAGCATGTTTTCATTTCTAGAACAGTGTCAAGGTTCCCTGTGGCTATTTGAACCCTCTACAGGTCCTGGAATCCTGACTTTGAAATTGTCTCTCTTGTCCCCTGCTTGGTGATATGTATTAAACCCCTTCTGATCATTTCTCCTTTTTTCTTTACTAACCTTAATAAATAGCTGTGTTGTTGATTGACTTTGCATGAACCTATCTTGCTGTGTTTTTTGGTTTGGATTGCTTCACTATATATCTTTACATTCCACATTTGCCTTGGGCGAGTCCTTAGCTGTATTTAAACTACAGAAAGATAAGTATGAGGGGAAAGGAACAAACAAAAATCTCTATTTAATTTAGATGTATGAACCTAGGTATCCTTCATGAAGCAGAACATTCCCTAAGAAGTAACAGGTCACAAAAATTCAGATTTAAGTAGTTATCTGTAATTAATACAGATGGTTGGTAGATATTAACCTAGTTTCTTAGGATAACATTGGGACTAGGAAAATGCAAAACTTCTCATTTATTTATTTCTCTCTTGTCATTACTATCACCTATGCATAGCAAAGTGGTTCTCTGTAAATACGGCATAGAAGTATAGGTATGGATATGTTCCCCCTAACCACCTGCGACACAATTTTTAAAAATATTTTTACTTACATACCGTCTTGTTTTGGAGATTTTATATATCACCTACTTTTGCTGAGCATCTCTTTCCTCAGAAATGAAATGGGTTGTAGAAAGAAAATCTCCAGCACCAGAACCTGCAGGATGAATGTTAGGGGCTTGTAAGGGAATCCCAGAGACAGCAACACAGCGTCCTTTAAGAAATGCTGTTTCTGCTAGGCTGTTCATAGCATGGAGGAGAATATTATGCAAGAAAACATGAGCGATGGTGGTTGTGCCAGCTATTGAATTATAAGAGTCAGAACCTGAACGAAAACATATCTTAGATATAGCTTAATCAATTATAGGTTAATAAATTATATCATTTAGAGCTTTTTAAATGTATACTCAATAATTATATATGATAAATATCTAAGTCTAAATAAATCTCAAAGAGCTCATAAAATAAACATAAGTGAAAAGATTGCACTTTATCACTATTTAACTAGAATGTTTTAATATTAAAATAATGTTTTAAAATTGATAGAACTTAGGTTAGATGAAGTAAGGTAAATATGTAGTACCTATTTGATTAATCTACTTTTGGGTTATCTTTTGTACTTTAAGTTCCAAGGGAAAGACTCTGAGATGAAAATTTGTGTGTAGGTAGTTTATTAGAGTGCCCCCAGGATCAACTGAAGGTGGCTGAAAATAGTAGGATTGTGCAAGGGAGTTAAACTGAGGTGGAGTAACAACAAAGGTACCAATGAATCAAATGGGGAAGCTCTAGAGAACATTGGTAGAGCACATAAGAGTGGTATAAGGATCTAAAAGTAACTGGGCTATAGTCAATTAGGACTCTTGGTCAGTTTTCTTGTAAAAGCATTTTCCTGCTACAACAGACTTCTATATCTGAAGATTTTGACCTCTAAATCCGAGTACCCCAGAGTTGTAGAAATAAGATGCAGCATTCTACAAGTGGACCACTAAGATTGATGAAGAGCGTCATCATCCTCACTGCTATTTTCATGCCTTCGTTCTTAGAACTAAGTAGTCTATCTACTGGAATACAGCACCATATAATTATCATTGAGATATATCTATCTATATCTATAGATATACATATATAGATGTACATTTATTTAGGCTTATATATAGATAATATAATTGGTATCTATAATTTATAAATGCATTTATACATATATATTTATAAATGTATACATCTCTCCCTTCCCCTGAAGGATGATGTCTCATCTTGCCGAGTATCAGTTTTAACCTGAATACTCAATTGTACTTTAAAGAGGTCATCCCATATCCTATTACACTTTAAGGCCTGCAGCAGCTTCTGAATGATAACTCATACTGTAGGATCACTGGATCCCATGCCATACTTTGTCTTTAATTGGGTTTCTCAGTTGAATGAGATGTTATATAAGATCCCATGCTGAGGCATCAAACACTGACATGGATAGTGTTGCTGGCTGAGTTCAAAAGGTAAATATAAATCCACAATCAATATACCTGTAAATCTTACTTACCATTAACTGATGTTTTTTCCAGTTGCAAGGGGTCCCATTTAAACGGATTATTGATCTGCTTGAGGGATAATGTCATATAATGGTCTCAGCGTTGGTCAATGTTGTAATGGATGGAGAAGTATTATACATTTGCTGTACTGTCACAGGATCCCTCCTCCAGAGGATCTAGCTGCTTCTTTCTTTAGTGGGTTCCAGGTCTAAAAACTGGCTCCAGTTCAGGAACGAGGCAAAGCATTGTGCCTTTTTATTAGATAGTTGTGTCAGTTTTCTTATCATCCAATCTTTATTTTGATTTGAAGAATCAACCAATGCCCTTATGGTCTGCCCATCTCTCTTGCTCCTATGGATGTAGAGTTTCTTTCACATCCTAACACCTATCGGCAGATTAAGTCCTTCTAGCTGCCAGTCCAATCTTGCTGCCCATTATGATAAGCATGCTCACCTTATCCCTGACACTGTTGATCGGCCATTTGGTTTCTATTATGCTGAGGTTTATCATCACTATTGCCCTCAGCAACCTCTGTTCTCTTACAGCTTTTCCTACCATTAGACTGACCTACGAAAGCATAATCATCCTTGAGCTTCACAAAGATATCTAAGATTTAACTCTCATGAGCATATGTTCTTTTATTTATTTATTTATTTTTGAGACATCATCTCTCTCTGTCACCCAGGCTGGAGTGCAGGAGTGATCATGGTTTACTGCAGCCTCTACCTCCCAGGCTCAAGGGATACTTCTACCTCAGTCTCCCAGGTAGCTGTGATTACATGTGCACGCCACTGTGTTTGGCAAATTTTTGTCTTTTTGGTAGGTACAGGGTTTCATTATGTTGACCAGACAGTTCTTGAGCTACTGGGCTCAGGGGTTCCGCCAGCTTCTGCCTCCCCAAATACTGGGATTACAGGTGTGAGGTACCGGGCCTGGCCTGGTCTATCACTTTATAAAATGGGATGTCTTCTGGGCTCCTCTGTGAAGCATAATCACTTGGTGGGTTTTCAGGTCTCACAAAGTACAGCTACTCTAGCATGCCTACTTTTTTAAGCCTTCTGGCCCCTTTTTTCACTGTCTGTCAACGTGGAATATCCACTGCACTTAATATGGTGAATTACTTCCTACCAATTTCCAAGAGGCATTTAGCAGTGTTAACAGGGATTCATTTCCAAGGTCCTTCTTCCCATATGCTAGGAGCCAGTATGCTTTTTTTTTCCCCCATCATTACTTTCCAACAGCTTTCCTATAGCTCTCTTGGGGTCTAGTATTGTACATACTTTATGAGCTGTTTCCAAAATGAGTGGACTAGGTCCTGGAGCTCCTTTGGAATATAGGTCCTTTACTTTCTTAGAAGGCCTACCCCTTTTTTAGCTGAATCATGTAATATGACCATAGTTAAAATCTAGTGCTCAAGAGAGAAAATGAGGGTAAATCCTGATGTGTTTGCATAATGTCTAAGCAAGAGAGAAATGCTAGCCATGTAAAGAAAAGGAGGAATCATTTGTGCATACTCAATGGGTTCAGGGGAATATGAAATTTTGAGAGTTCCAAGAAGGTTAAGTCAGATATCCACATCTTAAGTCTCAGTGTCCCACTCCTTCTCAACCAGCGCCCTAACCTTGGCAGCCCAGAGGGGCCACAGTTGATAATTCCACTTTCTCTGGACTCTGAAACACGTATAATCTTCCTCTTGACTGCAGGAGGTGAGTTTCTCTTTGTATGCTGCCAAGGAGTCACTTTGACTTTTAGTCAGTATTGCTAAAGCAGTCGTAAGTGGAGAATAATTACCCCCAGAGTTTCATTTTCATCCTCCAAAGTATCAATGACACTCAACCTAGCTGTCTGATTCCATTTTTCATATAATTAGTACTTCTTAAATCTCTTAGCCTAAGATACTGCAACCAGCATTACAATATATTTTAGTAGTGTAAATTTTCTACCGGTAAATGTTTTAACAATTGCACTGCAATAGCATGCCAGGGATTATTAGAAATCCACCTACTACAAGTGATGAGGTCTTTATTACCATGTAGTCTCTAAAATATTCTTAGAGACCATTCATTAGATAATTCTTGGCACCAAATATATTAGTTCAGTGTCTTCAGAAAATAAACTTTGAGAAGCAGATAAGCATAAATAAATATTATTGAGAGAAGTAGTATTGGAGAGTGCCCTTAGGCTCAACATTTGGTAGATGAGTGAAGTAGGATTGGGCAAAGGAAGAATTGAACTCTGACACAGTATGAAAAAAAGGCCTTGACCAATCCCATGGAGAGTTGGGATGTTTCTTTAAATTGACCACTTTGAGTCAAGGTTGTCACTCTCCTCCCATCCCCATCCTAGCTGCTGCCTTGCACCAGTATTTGGATGTAGGCTCTCCTAGAGGACATGGTATGACTTGAATAATCAGTTTCTCTTAAACTAAGAGCCTTTTTCTCTCAATGTACTTAGCTGAGAGCCACTGGGAAGGTGGGTAATGCACTACTCTACGCTCTAGATTCCTCAAGCGTTTTGATTTTCATATTCTTTCTCCTTGGTGTTTGCCTAGCTTGCTATTTGAATGCTATCCTTAGTATTACTGTCTTTTACTCAAGTAACTTTCCGTATTGCTCAAAACAATAATCACCCAGCTGAGATAACTCACACACCAAACCCCTCTTCTCTTGCTTCTGGATGGTAGAGTATTGTTGGAGGAGATGTAACACTAGGTAGACCTGTCCCAGTACAAATTTATGCTGTGCGACTGCAGTTACATTTTCACAATTATAAGCACAAACATATGAAATCATCTCAGGCAATGCTTTGACAGCTCCCTAGGGCATTGCTCAGTTCTGAAGAACACTGTAAAATAGCTTAAAAAAATGTGCTTGCCTACCCAGCACCAGCATACACAGACAAAACTGAGCCAGGCCTCATGCAAAGTAAATTCTTTCCCCAAGAACTTGACAATGTTATAAAATGATAACGAAAGTTCTGCATAACTAACAACTTAAAATTCATACCTATCGTAATGTTTCCCAGTGTAAAACATAACGTTACGTTCATTGTGTAAAACTACGTGAACAAAGAAAAGCCATTTTCTTTTTCTTTTTCTTTTTCTTTTTGAGATGGAGTCTCGCTCTGTGGCCCAGGCTGGAGTGCAGTGGCGCAATCTCGTCTCACTGCAAGCTCCGCCTCCCAGGTTCACGCCATTCTCCTGCCTCAGCCTCCCGAGTAGCTGGGACTGCAGAAAAGCCATTTTCATATCCTTATCTCTACTGAACTTTGAAAATACTTTAGAACAAGAGAATACTAGAAGTTATAATTTCAGTCTGGAAGTATTATGGAACACCTAGAATAGTCCCAAGCATTATTTGAGGAATTGAAGATATAGCAGTGTAAAGTAATAGCAATAAGAAAACTCTATTTTTGTTGCAATTGCAATGTTTTTCACTTATTCAGTTTCTCCCTTATTCCCCATTTCCTTGTCTCTGCACTGGCTATCCCTTCCTCTGTCACTGCTGTGTTGTCTATCGTATGGAAATCTAGTTAAGCTCAAGTGTAACCTGTTTTCTTACCCATCTATCTCCTCTCCTAGCAATTTTCTCTCATCCACCATTTTCATGTTTCTTCCATCTCTTTTTCTCTTTCTCATCATTTTCTTGTTTATACTGATTTTCAAGTTCCTCAGTGACCAGAAGAATTTTTTTCTTTGCATCTCAAGCAGTGTATTTTGACATGTATTTGTTAAATATATGAAAGAATTCATATACATTGGTAACCTATAGGAAGGAAAATATGAACAGATGTGCTAATAATTGCAGTTATGTATCAGTTTTTGTTTAGTAATTTCTCGAGAGGAAATACAATTGATCCATCTATAATGAAACTAGAAAATACATTTATCTCACTTGCCACTTTCAGTAAATTGGTAATGATTTTGTGGAGTACCAGCTGGAGAAGAAATCGTGACTGTTGTGCTCACATTCAGAAGGAAAAATTGTCACAAACCATTACCTAAACCTACTCTGAATTTTTGTGAAGAGATGTTAGCATAGATGCTACTCCTTTGCAACTCCTTCTTCCTCCTCCTCCTCTTTCACCTTCTTCTTCTTTCTCTTTCTATTTTTCTTCTTCTCCCTCTCCCTCTCTCTTTTCCTCTTTCTTATTGATTTACTTTCTCGAATATTCTTTAAATCACAGTAGTAAAGAGAAAAAGAACACAAGGTTATATAATGTAGTTTTCCTTCTTTGAAAGAAGGAAAATAATTCACCTGAACAAAAATTTTTTCACGTAAATCATTTTAAGAAAAATGTATATGGCACATCTTTAATGAACATGGATTAATGAAGTCACAATTAACTGTCATGTCAACTGGCATGTATCACTTGACTCTCCTTGACCTTTCCTTCTCTGAAACATTTTGTCTTCACTTTCTTTCAGCAACTCACACACACAACCGTAACCTAAACCTTACCATAACTCAGAGCTACTTTTATTCAGCAATTTGAACTCTGAAAAAATCCTCTCAGGGTGCAACTTCCTATCCTTCTTCCTCTCCCCCTTATATTTTTTTTCTATTAGTGGGAGAGGTGGAAGGATGAAAACTAATTCTTTTATGGATTCACCTTTTCAAAAGTTTTCAACCCTTTTCTGACCTGACTTTCCTTTATATTCCACCTGGAAATTATAAGTTTATAGATACTCTGAACTCTGTCCTCCATTAAATAGAGAAAGTCACATATCTTTGCAAATTCTCTCTATTAGAAATGTATGAATGCTTATGAAGTATGTTTCAGTTAATTGAAAGCAACTCCATGTACATCCTTTCTTTCCCATTTTACATATAACACAATACATAAACAATTTATGACAAAAACAATGATATAACAATGTTTACAAAATAAATAAAAATAATCATGAAAAGTTTTAATCAAATATTATACAACTAATTAACATTAATAACACTATGTTTCTAGTTTCATATTTTTGACATTCTCTGGAACCTTACCAACAAGTAAGAATCTCTCAGTGGTATGGGGAGTACAAATATTCTTTTATTACTGATGATCAAATCAATGCTTTATTCTACTCTGGACTTGGCTTTGTAGGGCCTGAGACTCACAGAAAGAAGACTCTTATCCCTGGTACACACACCAGCCTCTCCCCTCCCCTCCCATTCTCTCCCCTCCCCTCCGCTCCTCTCTCTCTTTCTCTTCTTTTCACTTCTCTTTTTTTCATATAGCAGATATTATCCTCAATGTTTCACCTTGAGGTTTGAATTTCAAAGATCGATAATTTGTCTCTGCTGTTCCCCCAAGGTAAATTAATTCGGTCCTTCAAATTGCCCAATTATGAAAAGAATTAAGGAAATGTTAAAGGCCAGACCAGAAAGTATCCATTAATGTCTAAAAATATAATGCCACTACTACCTTCTGCAGCTTACTAACCAGCTGGTATGACATACATTTTCAGTTCTCATTTTATTTAAAAGTTAAGAAACATCTAAGTGCACAGAGATCAACTTCAGCACATGTGTATTGTATGATATTACATGGCAATTGAAAGGAAGTTATTGGTCTGAAGATCACCTTTCATTATGCTGGGAGTAGTCAATTGACTTCACATAGATACTAGTCAGTGTTCTTTAATTACGTTGTAAGCAATATATCTAAAATAACCATTTAAAAATGTGACTCCAAAATTAATGTGTGTGTGTACACACCTACATATAATGGTGTCAGTTCCTTGATTTCTCTATTTAAAGAAAGACATACATATACAAAATTTGGTTATCTATTGCTAAATAAATAACAGACAACTTCGAAGCTTAATAACCTAAAATAAGAACCACTTTTTCATCACTCATGATTTTGTAGGCTATTTGGGTTTGGCCCAGTGATTCTTGTGCTGTAAGTGATGTCAGCTGAGATGTACTTATCAATTAGGGAGCTCAACTAGGGCAGGTCCTCCAAAATACCTCGCTCATATGGCAGTTGGCTTGCAGCTCGGTTAGGACTGTTAAATATAGTATTTTGGTTATATTCTATGTGGTCTTTCCATTTGGGATTGGGTTTCTTTGAGCATAGAGGCTAGACTTGAAGAGACAGAAAATACAAGTTGCCAGTTCTCTTAAGGCCTGGGCTTGGGGGTGAAAGAACATCATTTTAACTGCACCCCATTCTAGAAAAGCTAGCACAACTCGTAAGGCCATTTGTAATGTTTTCAAGAAATTGTTGATGATACATCTTGGGTGTTTGCATTAGTATATAATATTATGCATTTAAAATTGAAAATGGAATGTATAATGACGATGTTATATTACCTTAATTTAATATTCAATGTTTCAGTATGCATTCAGTATGTGTTCAATATAAATGCATGCTTGCTGGCCTTAATCTGTGCTACTCAGGGAGGTTACTTAGTATACACAGCAATGCACACTCCAAAAAAGTGGTTAGTTATCTGAGCAATTCTGTTTCATAATGCATGTTCTTAGTTTTACTTACCCATTTCTGGAAGGTTGCAGTGAGGGAGAGAAAGTGATGGGAGAGGAGCAGAGACTGCAGCTGGAGAAACAATCACTTATATCCTTTCTGTTTTGCTTGACATTAACACTCTCAGATGCTATGAAATGGAGCAAGAGAAGCATCCCGAATGAAGTAGCCACATGAGGTGGAGAATATACTTAGAAAAGGAGAATCACCAAAGGATAGCTCAAAAGATGACAAGTGAGGGAGCTGAAGTTTTGGCTGAATATTATCCAAGGTCCAAGTGCCTAAGATTGAAGATTTAATAATGATAATGGCTGAAGTACTTCCCACAAGTTTGGGAGGGTGATTTGTGGAAGAAGAAACATTGTCCCTTTTCCCACTACTTTTTATTATTATAAAATAAACTATTTTACTCCTTTTAGTGAAGTAAAAAGCAAAACAATAAGAACAAAAAGCAAGAAATGTATTCTGGCAATGTCTGTCAGTGAAGCTGAAGACAATGACCTTGCCTTAGACCATTCTTCTTCAGCAGACTGGGGCCAGAGCAGGAGAAGAGGAACCGTGGTCAAGAAACCTGTTTAGACTCCTAGGATTGGCTGCAGAAGCACTAATAAGAAGCTTATTCCTGGGGAAGCAGCCAAGATGGCCAAATAGGAACAGCTCTGGTCTACAGCTCCCAGCGTGAGCGACGTAGAAGACGGGTGATTTCTGCATTTCCATCTGAGGTGCCGGGTTCATCTCACTAGGGAGTGCCAGACAGTGGGCACAGGACAGTGGGTGCAGCTCACCGTGCGTGAGCCAAAGCAGGGCGAGGCATTGCCTCACTCAGGAAGCGCAAGGGGTCAGGGAGTTCCCTTTCCTAGTCAAAGAAAGGGGTGACAGACCGCACCTGGAAAATCGGGTCACTCCCGCCCTAATACTGCGCTTTTCCGACGGGCTTAAAAAACGGCGCACCAGGAGATAATATCCTGCACCTGGCTCGGAGGGTCCTATGCCCATGGAGTCTAGCTGATTGCTAGCACAGCAGTCTGAGATCAAACTGCAAGGCGGCAGTGAGGCTGGGGGAGGGGTGCCTGCCATTGCCCAGGCTTGCTTAGGTAAACAAAGCAGCTGGGAAGCCAGAACTGGGTGGAGCCCACCACAGCTCAAGGAGGCCTGCCTGCCTCTGTAGGCTCCACCTCTGGGGACAGGGCACAGACAAACAAAAAGACAGCAGTAACCTCTGCAGACTTAAATGTCCCTGTCTGACAGCTTTGAAGAGAGCAGTGGTTCTTCCAGCACGCAGCTGGAGATCTGAGAACGGACAGACTGCCTCCTCAAGTGGGTCCCTGACCTCTGACCCCCGAGCAGCCTAACTGGGAGGCACCCCCCAGTAGGGGAGGACTGACACCTCACAAGGCCAGGTACTCCTCTGAGACAAAACTTCCAGAGGAACGATCAGAAAGCAGCATTCGCAGTTCACGAAAATCCGCTGTTCTGCAGCCAACGCTGCTGTTACCCAGGCAAACAGGGTCTGGAGTGGACCTCTAGCAAACTCCAACAGACCTGCAGCTGAGGGTCCTGTCTGTTAGAAGGAAAACTAACAAACAGAAAGGACATCCACACGAAAAACCCATCTGTACATCACCGTCATCAAAGACCAAAAGTAGATAAAACCAAAAAGATGGGGAAAAAATAGAGCAGAAAAACTGGAAACTCTAAAAAGCAGAGCGCCTCTCCTCCTCCAAAGGATCGCAGATCCTCACTAGCAATGGAACAAAGCTGGCTGGAGAATGACGAGTTGAGAGAAGAAGCCTTCAGACAATCAAACTACTCCAAGCTACAGGAGGAAATTCAAACCAAAGGCAAAGAAGTTGAAAACTTTGAAAAAAATTTAGACGAATGTATAACTAGAATAACCAATACAGAGAAGTGCTTAAAGGAGCTGATGGAGCTGAAAGCCAAGGCTCAAGAACTATGTGAAGAATGCAGAAGCCTCAGGAGCCGATGCGATCAACTGGAAGAAAGGGTATCAGTGATGGAAGATGAAATGAATGAAATGAAGCGAGAAGGGAAGTTTAGAGAAAAAAGAATAAAAAGAAACGAACAAAGCCTCCAAGAAATATGGACTATGTGAAAAGACCAAATCTACGTCTGATTGGTGTACCTGAATGTACCTGAATGGTTCCAATGGGGAGAATGGAACCAAGTTGGAAAACACTCTACAGGATATTATCCAGGAGAACTTCCCCAATCTAGCAAGGCAGGCCAACATTCAGATTCAGGAAATACAGAGAACACCACAAAGATACTCCTCGAGAAGAGCAACTCCAAGACACATAATTGTCAGATTCACCAAAGTTGAAATGAAGGAAAAAATGTTAAGGGCAGCCAGAGAGAAAGGTCGGGTTACCCACAAAGGGAAGCCCATCAGACTAACAGCGGATCTCTCGGCAGAAACTCTACAAGCCAGAAGCGATTGGGGGGCCAATATTCAACATTCTTAAAGAAAAGAATTTTCAACCCAGAATTTCATATCCAGCCAAACTAAGCTTCATAAGTGAAGGAGAAATAAAATCCTTTACAGACAAGCAAATTCTAAGAGATTTTATCACCACCAGGCCTGCACTAATAGAGCTCCTGAAGGAAGCACTAAACATGGAAAGGAACAGCAAGTACCAGCCACTGCAAAATCATGCCAAATTGTAAAGACCATCAAGGCTAGGAAGAAACTGCATCAACTAACGAGCAAAATAACCAGCTAACATCAAAATGACAGGATCAAATTCACACATAATAATATTAACTTTAAATGTAAATGGACTAAATACTCCAATTAAAAGACACAGACTGGCAAATTGGATAAAGAGTCAAGACCCATCAGTGTGCTGTATTCAGGAAACCCATCTCACATGCAGAGACACACATAGGCTCAAAATAAAAGGATGGAGGAAAATCTACCAAGCAAATGGAAAACAAAAAAAGGAGGGGGTTGCAATCCTAGTCTCTGATAAAACAGACTTTAAACCAACAAAGATCAAAAGAGACAAAGAAGGCCATTACATAATAGTAAAGGGATCAATTCAACAAGAAGAGCTAACTATCCTAAATGTATATGCACCAAATACAGGAGCACCCAGTTTCATAAAGCAAGTCCTGAGTAACCTACAAAGAGACTTAGACTCCCACACAATAATAATGGGAGACTTAAACACCCCACTATCAACATTAGACAGATCAACGAGACAGAATGTTAATAAGGATACCCAGGAATTGAACTCAGCTCTGCACCAAGCAGACATAATAGACATCTACAGAACTCTCCACCCCCAATCAACAGAATATACATTTTTGCAGCACCGCACCACACCTATTATAAAATTGACCACATAGTTGGAAGTAAAGCTCTCCTCAGCAAATGTAAAAGAACAGAAATTATAACAAACTGTCTCTCAGACCACAGTGCAATCAAACTAGAATTCAGGATTAAGAAACTCAGTCAAAACCGCTCAACTACATGGAAACTGAACAACCTGCTCCTGAATGACTACTGGGTACATAATGAAATGAAGGCAGAAATAAAGATGTTCTTTGAAACCAATGAGAACAAAGACACAACATACCAGAATCTCCGGGACACATTCAAAGCAGTGTGTAGAGGGAAATTTATAGCACTAAATGCCCACAAGAGAAAGCAGGGAAGATAAAAAATTGACACCCTAACATCACAATTAAAAGAACTAGAAAAAGCAAGAGCAAACACATTCAAAAGCTAGGAGAAGGCAAGAAATAACTAAAATTAGAGCAGAACTGAAGGAAATAGAAACACAAAAAACCCTTCAAAAAATTAATGAATCCAGGAGCTGGTTTTTTGAAGGGATCAACAAAATTGATAGACTGCTAGCAGGACTAATAAAGAAGAAAAGAGAGAAGAATCAAATAGATGCAATAAAAAGTGATAAAGGGGATATCACCACCGATCCCACAGAAATACAAACTACCATCAGAGAACACTACAAACACCTCTATGCAAATACACTAGAAAACCTAGAAGAAATGGATAAATTCCTCAACACATACACCCTTCCAAGACTAAACCAGGAAGAAGTTGAATCTCTGAATAGACCAATAACAGGCTCTGAAATTGTGGCAATAATCAATAGCTTACCAACCAAAAGGAATCCGGGACCAGATGGATTCACAGCTGAATTCTACCAGAGGCACAAGGAGGAGCTGATACCATTCCTTCTGAAATTATTCCAATCAATAGAAAAATAGGGAATCCTCCCTAACTCATTTTATGAGGCCAGCATCATCCTGAAACCAAAGCTGGGCAGAGACACAACCAAAAAAGAGAATTTTAGACCAATATCCTTGATGAACATTGATGCAAAAATCCTCAATAAAACACTGGCAAACAAAATCCAGCAGCACATCAAAAAGCTTATCCACCATGATCAAGTGGCCTTCATCCCTGGGATGCAAGGCTGGTTCAACATACACAAATCAATAAATGTAATCCAGCATATAAACAGAACCAAAGACAAAAAACACGTGATTATCTCAATAGATGCAGAAAAGGCCTTTGACAAAATTCAAGAACGCTTCATGCTAAAAACTCTCAATAAATTAGGTATTGATGGAATGTATTACAAAATAATAAGAGCTATCTACGACAAACCCACAGCCAATATCATACTGAATGGGCAAAAGCTGGAAGCATTCCCTTTGAAAACTGGCACAAGACAGGGATGCCCTCTCTCACCACTCCTATTCAACATAGTGTTGGAAGTTCTGGCCAGGGAAATTAGGCAGGAGAAGGAAATAAAGGGTATTCAATTAGGAAAAGTGGAAGTCAAATTGTCCCTGTTTGCAGATGACATGATTGTATATCTAGAAAACCCCATTGTCTCAGCCCAAAATCTCCTTAAGCTGATAAGCAACTTCAGCAAAATCTCAGGATACAAAATCAATGTGCAAAAATCACAAGCATTCTTATACAGCAATAACAGACAAACAGAGAGCCAAATCATGAGTGAACTCCCATTCACAATTGCTTCAAAGAGAATAAAATACCTAGGAATCCAACTTACAAGGGATGTGAAGGACCTCTTCAAGGAGAACTACAAACCACTGCTCAAGGAAATAAAAGAGGATACAAACAGATGGAAGAACATTCCATGCTCATGGGTAGGAAGAACCAATATCGTGAAAATGGCCTTACTGCCCAAGGTAATTTATAGATTCAATGCCATCCCCATCAAGCTACCAATGACTTTCTTCACAGAATTGGAAAAATCTACTTTAAAGTTCATATGACACCAAAAAAGAGCCTGCATTGCCAAGTCAATCCTAAGCCAAAAGAACAAAGCTGGAAGCATCACACTACCGGACTTCAAACTATACTACAAGGCTACAGTAACCAAAACAGCATGGTACTGTTACCAAAACAGAGATATAGATCAATGGAACAGAACAGAGTCCTCAGAAATAACACTGCATATCTACAACTATCTGATCTTTGACAAACCTGAGAGAAACAAGCAATGGGGAAAGGATTCCCTATATAATAAATGGTGTTGGGAAAAATGGCTAGCCATATGTAGAAAGCTGAAACTGGATCCCTTCCTTACACCTTATACAAAAATCAATTCAAGATGGATTAAAGACTTAAACATTAGACCTAAAACCATAAAAACCCTAGAAGAAAACGTAGGCATTACCATTCAGGACATAGGCATGGGCAAGGACTTCATGTCTAAAACACCAAAAGCAATGGCAACAAAAGCCAAAATTGACAAATGGGATCTAATTAAACTAAAGAGCTTCTGCACAGCAAAAGAAACTACCATCAGAGTGAACAGGCAACCTACAACATGGGAGAAAATTGTCGCAACCTACTCATCTGACAAAGGGCTAATATCCAGAATCTACAATGAACTCAAACAAATTTACAAGAAAAAAACAAACAACCCCATAAAAAAGTGGGCGAAGGACATGAACAGATACTTCTCAAAAGAAGACATTTATGCAGCCAAAAAACACATGAAAAAATGCTCGTCATCACTGGCCATTAGAGAAATGCAAATCAAAACCACAATGAGATACCATCTCACACCAGTTAGAATGGCAATCATTAAAAAGTCAGGACACAACAGGTGCTGGAGAGGATGTGGAGAAATAGGAACACTTTTACACTGTTGGTGGGACTGTAAACTAGTTCAACCATTGTGGAAGTCAGTGTGGCAATTCCTCAAGGATCTAGAACTAGAAATACCATTTGACCCAGCCATCCCATTACTGGGTATATACCCAAAGGACTATTAATCATGCTGCTATAAAGACACATTCACACGTATGTTTATTGCAGCACTATTCACAATAGCAAAGACTTGGAACCAACCGAAATGTCCAACAATGATAGACTGGATTAAGAAAATGTGGCAACTATACACCATGGAATGGTATGCAGCCATAAAAAATGATGAGTTCATGTCCTTTGTAGGGACATGGATGAAATTGGAAATCATCATTCTCAGTAAACTATCGCAAGAACAAAAAACCAAACACCACATATTCTCACTCATAGGTGGGAATTGAACAATGAGAACACATGGACACAGGAAGGGGAACATCACACTCTGGGGACTGTTGTGGGGTGGGGGGAGGGGGGAGGGATAGTATTAGGAGATATACCTAATGCTAAATGACGAGTTAATGGGGCACAACAGCATGGCATATTTATACATATGTAACTAACCTGCACATTGTGCACATGTACCCTAAAACTTAAAGTATAATAATAATAAAAGAAAAAAAAAAGAAAAGAAGCTTATCCCTAGGGAAAAAAAAAAGCTTTACTGTATCAGCACATCTAACTATGCTAGAGACTGGTAATTGGTTTCTCAACAATTCACTGTGTTCTTTTCTAACATACTATGCAGAAATAGCAAAGGTCCAAATTTGTTCAGTTTTCCTTTTTGGGGCTGACGCTGATGAAACTATCCCATGGAGTTAGCAATAGTAGCAACTTTAACAACTGCAGCCTTCCTTTATGTATCATTGTATTCCTATCCAGCTGGACCCATTTAATCCCCAGAATGCCTCTATCTCTTAAGCTGTTTTCACAAGAATCAATTTTAGTTCACCTATCAGTGACGTGCCACTTCACTGAGATTGGCAAAAGTGACTGCCCTGTGAGATGTGTCTTTTGTGCTTTGTGAGTCCACTGGTGTAAAGCAAACCAGAGAGATGCAACAGAGATCAGCCAGGAACATTAAGCCACTTTCCTCTCATGTCCTCAGAGGACACATGCAAATTTGGACAGTGTTAACCCACTGAGTGGTGTTTTCAAACTCCCTGTTGTACCTCACCAGGCCTCAAGGATTTCAACTTCTTAGTGAATGCTGCATACAAACCAGCTACAGAGGTGGAGATTTAGGAAAGAATTACAAGTTAACCTTTCACCAACACAATGATTGTCAATAATATTATTATGATTGTCAGATTGATGGAAAGAGACTAATTGGTTCAGCATAAGAAGTGATAGAAGAACTTTGACTTTGTTGTTCTAGATATAAGAGGAGGCTGTAAATATTGTTTAAGAACAACTGCTCTTGTTAGAACAAAAATACAACAATTTATACCAATTCCCTTGGTACTCTAGGCATAGAAGTTCTGTCTGATTCTGTTTTCTTGCTATATAATAATGAATACCGTAATGAGATTCCAACTAAAGGTTATCTGGTTTCTCCTGCTAAAATACAATGGCACTTGCCTTGAATCAATCATCCAAAGTGATTAGGAGTGTGTGAGACTTCGCTGCACTCACAAAAGTAAGTTGTGTGACAATTTTTGCCTGCTTTCTGGTATAGAATTCATTTAGAGACTTGTTTTTATCTTGTAGTTCCACCTGGTAGAGAGATTGTGGGAGAGTAGAATTAGAGCCCTCACATCTAATTTCCAAAGCCTGTGTATAGCTACCAAAATAGCCTAATGCAACTGGCTAAATTGACTTAGTTTAGTTGATAGAAGCTGAGTGTCATGAAAGAAAGATGACTAGCTGACTGTCTCTTAATTGGCTGTCTGGCTGACAATGTACCTCCCAATATAAAGAACACCTCATTGACTTAACCATTTTCCCAAATTTAACTGGAAGCTCCTAAAAGTAGAAACATTTCTTTCTTTCTTTTTAGCAATCGAAATTGTAAGGAATTCTCAGGGAGAAATCATAACACCCAATTTTACACGGAATGGTTTATGACAGAATTATGATCCAGTATTTTTCAATCAGAAAATCAACTGTCCAGGGCATCAAATATTTAAATAATTGGATCATTATATTCTGTCCTTAGAGGAAATCTTCATGGGAAGACAAATTACAGTCAGAAGTTGAAAATAGAAATGGAGCAACAGGAATAAATGGGCTAAGCCAATCCAGGTTAAGAGTCATACCACAATCCACATATGGACCAAAGCATTAACATCTTCAGTCCAAGTTTGCCTGTGTTTAGAAAATGCATTTTTTTCCATAAGACTATGCAATGAACTACTTGCATAGTATTTCCCTAAACAGGGTCAATATCAATGATCAGATTTTAGATGATAAATTATAATCCCTTTCAAGTACAGAATCTCAGATGACAATTCCATGTAGCCTGATTGGTGCTCCAGGTATTTATAAGTGCCTAAGGAATACACTTTTGTTAAAGGTGTACAATTCCCACTGGTTGCTACAATTGTACAATCGGTTGTACAGTTCCCACTACTTGCTAATAATAATTGTATGAATAAACAAATTTGACCAATTTAAGTCTAAGAAACTATTTTAGTACATTTATTTTTCACATTTTCAGAGGACACCACACTGTTTTACTGTTCTACACAGCTAATAACAATGTTTTGTAACACACAAGTAAAGGATTAATTTCTATTCTTCAATCCTTGTATATGATTCAGTTTCCTCATTCTCAGTTTTAAATCTTTTCCTATTCATTTTCTTTTCTTCTTCTTATGGTTTCCCCAGAAGCTGTTTGAAGGTGAAATGTCATAGGAATGCACTAATTGACATGAAGAATTATATAATGCATAGGATACAAAACAGGAAGGAAACACACATTGTCATTATTCCCTTTCTGTGATTCCTCCTGAAAGAATGAACTATAGTTGAACTATGTCTTACAATTTTCATCTGGAACTTATTTTAAGTAAATTTACCATCTTGCCCATTACTAGATACATATTTTCACAAATCAGTTACACAACAATTTGACCATATCTGAAGCTACAAAATCACTTGAGTGCTCTCATCTTGATTCTCTCAGAATGCAACAGACAGCTCAGAGTTTACCACTGGCTCTCTTTTAGTCTTCATACTGCCAAGGATGTTTTCAATGTTTTATTAAAGTGTAGGATTCTTCTTATTGTTAAATCTGCATTAGGTTAGAGTCTGAGACCAAATTTCCTGACGGGCCTTCTAAGAGTATGTCACAAATGACAGCAGACACAGTAATATTCAGAGAAATATGGCAGCTGCCAGAGGGAAGCAAATAATAAGCCTTAAAAATGCCAATTTTTAACTTAAAAAGAAATATATAATTCTCACAAGGTAGGAACCTTGCCTCATCATAAAATTTTCAGAAAATGCTGAAGAGTATGGATTCTTATGCCCTTGAAACCAACTCTGAGTAAGTCTGCTTTAGAAACAAAGATAATTTAGAAGGCTCTTTTTTTTTCCTGGCCTCTCAGCTGTAATAGACAGAAAGTTGCACATTTTGGAGAGGTAGTTTTGCTTTTGAATGAATTACCAATATCATTTCTATAGGGAACTGACCTTTGCAAAGAAATTTTCAAACAACTCATAAAGGTGTCTCATGGTAGTCCTTTGCCAGACAGAACCTTAGTAAGTACAGGATGTTTGGAATTTTCATGTCTCACATAAAAGAATACCATAATGCTATTGATGGCTCTGTCAACTGGGGCTCATTAATTCTGATCACACTGTATTTTAAAATCCTTAAGACCCAAAGTGACTATAAAAAATGTAACCAGCTTCATAGACATATCTCCCATGTTGCACAAAGTATTAAGTATTTTACCAAAGTGTTTCAAATTATATATTTTTCTTATGGCCTATCATTTTAATAAATGTTTCATTTTTTTGTTTTCCAAAATCTATGCAAGACCATTTTTGTAATATATATGTATGTGCATTTTCTTTAGACATTGTTCCTAGATCTAATTAGATTTGCTAATGGGTCTGTGACAGTCAAAAGTTAATAAACACCGCAAGACAATATTCCCTATGTGCTTAAGTATTATTGCTATTTCTGCTGTTCAGTTGTGTATTAGTCAGGGTTCTCCAGAGAGAACCAATGGGATATATAGCTACAGATAGATATAGATATAGATATAGATATAGATATAGATATAGATTAGATATATAGATATAAATATAAATATAGTACACGAGAGGGTATTTTTTTAGGTGAATTGGCTCTTGTGATTACAGAGGCTGAGAAGTCCCATGATACGTCATCTGCAAGCTGGAGACCCTGAGATGCTAGCACTATGGCTCAACCTAAGTCTAAAATCCTCAGAACCACAGAGGCCAATGTGTGAAATGTCTGGCTGAGGCTGAAGATCTGAGAACCCAGGTGGGGGCTGGTGTAAGTCCCAGAGTCCGAAGGCCATTGACTCTAGAGATTTGAAGTCCAAGGGCAGTAGAAGGAGGTCCCAAATCCAAGAGATAGAAAGAGGAAGAATTCTTTTTTCCTCTGCCTTTTTGTTCTACCCAGGCTCCCAGCAGATTGGACTGTACTCGCCCACATTGACTGCGGATCTTCTGCGCTCAGTCCACTGACTCACACTCATCTCCTCTGGAAACACTATCACAGACACACACAGAAATACTGCTTTTCCCACTTTCTAGGAATTCCTTAGTCAGGTCAAATAGACACCTAAATTAACCATCACAATATCCAATTAGATCTATTTCTCTTTTTTGGGCTTTATTTTTAGATAATAGTATAATGCAATTCCTTAAGAATGTAGTACCTGGGGTTTGATTATCTGGCTTTGAACACTGTTTCATAACTTACCTACTGTGCAGTTTTCAAAAGGTTACTCACATATTTAGAACCACGGTTTTTTCACCTCTAAGTTTAGAGTATGTCTTCTTTTTTTTTTTTTTTCATGTGAAATCTTTGAATGCCAAGTGTCTTCTGTACTTTCTTTTATTAACATCATAGTCTTTGCATCAAGATACATAGCAATGATAGCAGGTTTCTTTTTAAAGCTTAATATTAAATATTAAATATCTCTCCCCATTTAAATTTTACATTACTCTGCCAAGAAAAAAAAAAATTAAAACTCAAGTTACTTGAAGCCTGGACCTCCTCAGCAGTTACCCTCCTCAGCAAGGCATCTACCGGCCCCTCACAGAGACAGTACTTTGAAACTCATGTTGAGATTTTACCCTCTCCTCCAACCATTTTGGGGAAATTATGAACTGGGACTCTTCAGAAATTCTCTCTTTTCTTCTGGAAGAAAATGTCCCTCCCTTACCCCCATCCTTAACTTTGTATCCTGGCTTATAACAGGCCATCCATTTTTGTAGCACACTTTTCAAAAACAATTATATACCCTGGTCCCATCTTTCTAGGGCCTGGATCTGCTTATAGAGCAGGAAGAATAAAGCCACCAACTTTTACCTAGCCCGGCTAATCATGGAAGTGTGTGTAGAGTATGTCTTCTTATGTGGTTATTGTAAGGATTAAATGAATTTACGTATGTAAATCGCTCAGCTCTATGCCCGGCACATAGTATAAGCTCATTTGTTGAAGGAATCTAGAGATGAAATTCTTGTCAATACTGAAATATATGCTAGAAATCTAACATGGAGAAGAATTAGATTGATCGTATTTCTATAATGTCATGTTTCATAGGATCAGACTGCATAAAGTGATCTTTACCACTAAAGTACATTTGCTACTTATCCCCACATCACCACCTTAGACATTGCCAATAGCCAGCCTTGTGCTGTTTCAGAAATAATAAATTCAGCTGCTTCATTCTGACATCAACTTAACTTCTTTCTGGCCGTCTCCCTCATGTATTCCATTGTGACTATTTTTCAGACTCACAGCAAAGCCAGCTTCTTGTATCTTTCTGTACTTTGTTTTTGGCTTTTTGACAGCCAATTTTGTTTCTCTTCTGTTGCCCATGTGTGTATAAATCATAAGCTTACACTGGACTTTCTAAATGCTAATATAGAAAAAGATGCATGCATATATATACATATGTATACATATATATATGTATATATATATTTGCAAATGGACCTGCAAAGTTAAGAAAAACTGCAATCAAGGAATATTTCACTTAATGTTTTTTTTTAATAGTGGACAATTCAGACAACTTCATTCATTCTTTGTTTCTGTTATTTAAATAAGATGTCATCCTTTAACTTATTTTTTTTTACTTTTTCTCCAGTTTTATTTTGCAATGATTATTGAGTGAATGGAAATATTAATGCATGTATGAGTGTGTTTTGGGCATGGCATAGTCATTTGGACCTAAAAATTGATCAAGTTTTGCAGAAACCTGGTATTTCTCATGTTAAGTATGTTCAAGAAAATATCCAAGAATATCTTAGTTTTAATAAATAGAATATACTTTGTTGAAGATTTAAATATATATAATATGTTCTACTTTGAAGTATATTTAATGTTGTACTTATAGTCTTGGATTGACTCAATACAATTTTGATATAGGTAAAGTTAAATCTTTCCCAACATTCTTATTGCATGAAGGGCCAAAAACTCAGTTATTTTGTGAATTTAAGTAAATATGTTATCTGTCTCATGATTATTTGCTCTGATAATCTCATAACAATGTGTCATTATGTCATCTGTCAAAACTTTGAAGCATTAAAAGGGGAAGGAATTCCCCAGAAACCTTACAACATTCCAATATAGTATATTGATGTAAAATGGGCTGTGGAATTAATATAATTGACTGAAACATAAGCAAGTTGGATAACCATTCTGTTAATGTATCTACCTGAAAAACGTATCTAACTTCCACGTTGTTCAGAAGTATACATAGAAGTACCGTGTTGCGATTTCCTTGGCATTGCTAGGGTGAAGAGGTGCTTGCATTACACTTCAAATACTTTTCTCATCTGTCCACTCCTCTCTTTGCCCAAACTCTTTAAAGTCAGTTAGTATTTCACAATTCTCATTAATGACTAATTATTGAATGCAAACTTTAACTGTATTTCTTCATGTCTGAGATTTATAGAATTGTTGGAATTTTATTTTAATTGTAAAAAGCTATGAATACATGTCTTCCCTAATGATAATAAAGACGTTTTGAACAATTCGTGTCTTTGAGTCAATTGTTTTTAATGTGTTCTTAATGTTTAAATGAATAATGACATTATCTAAATATAGCAATATTTAATCATTAGGGTTATGATTTATTAGATTTTATTAGACAATATTTTAATATTAAAGATCCCTTTTTAAAAAGCTTAGTGCAAATATACAAAGCAAATGTATATGCAAGTCTCACTATAAGTCACATGTGTCATGTAAATAAAAACTTTTGAAGATCAAACCAATTATACACACTTCAAATGTCTCCTAGCATATTTCTTCATAAACATATCATTCTCCCATGTCTTCCTACCCAGTTATGATAATAAAATGCATTAATTTTCAAATTTCTATTTAAACAACCAAAACAAAGCTTTCATGAAGTGCAAAATTTTCCTGTAAAAAAGAAAGGAATATTGTGCACCTGTAAACCTTGCACTTTGTCTTCAGTTTCAGTTTTTGTTTTTTACCATATCCTTTATAAAAAATGAATGTACATATCTTTGGAGTACCTTTCAGGAGCTTCAGTATTCTTTTTTGAAATTTTGGATTTGCTATCCATTTTTCTAGACAAAATAGACGAATAGTAGGTTTTCATCAGTTAGAAAACAATGGAATAAATCTGCGAGGACACTGACATGTTGATATTGTGCCCAAATTGAGTTCAATTCAAAAATCTTACTGTACTAACTCTGAATGACTCATGACTCTCTTTTTCATACTGGTAAAAAGCAAATAAAATAGTATATTGTCTTCTACTCTAATTGGACATAGAATGGATACTTAATTTTTCAAGTTAAGTTAAAGTAAATAAAAAAAGAAAATTAATAATAGTAGGTTATATTGATTCTGATATAAATATGACATGTCTTCATGCTAACCAACCATATCTACCTTCTTACAAGATTAATCTCTATATAACTGGTTATTGTTATTGCTCATATTTTTTTAATTCCTAATCAAATTTTAAAAATTGTCTTGTGTAGTATGCGTCTGATTATCTTTTTCTGGAATTCAGTACTTTTTTAGTTCTCCAGAAGCCAATTTAATGTTAAGATATTTCCTATGAAATTGGTAATTTTTTTGGAAAATGTATCTGAGATGAGTGAAGAGAAAAGCAGAAAAGTATTTTTATGAAGCAAAATTTTGAAAGAGTTTAAATATACGGTTCAAAGGCAAGCCATAGAGTAAAAGGTAGACGGCAATCATAATAGTGCTGCTAATTTAACCAGTTTTTCCTACCATTGTCACCAAAACTTAAGCTCATCACATCTATTACTTTTAACCCTTCACTTGTTCTGTCCTGAGAAGCATGGTGACATTGTACTTCCTGAACAAATGAAACTCATGGAAAGCTCTTAGCCTTTGTCTTTCCTTGTTCTCACTTCCCTATCTGGAACATCCTTCTATTTTTAAACTAATCTGGAAGTTTTTTGGTTTTAAGCAACACAATGCTAATTTGAACCAGCTAAGAAAAATGGAAGTTCAAAAAATTTAAACCAAAGAAAGTTGAAGGATTGAACTAGATTTCAGGAATTAACAAATAATCTTGAAAAAAAAAAGATCTGTTTTTTCTTTCCATTGCATATCTGCTTCTCCTTTTATGTCGTCTTATGTCCTTTCCATTATTTTTGACTGACATTGTCTCTGGATTTTGAAATAAGTCTCTCAGCAGATTTTTGATGAATATTTGTTAGCTTTGCTTTTGACATAGACTCAGTATTATCTTCAATATCAAGTTTAAGATTCCTGTTAAAAAGGTTCACATTTAGTTAGGTTTCCACCATGGAACTAACCATTTGTGACCCAAGAATGTACTACAGTGTTGGGTCACAACTCCACCAATAGATAAAGCAGTGTGGTCAGGAAAGCACAAAAATAAATAAATAAATAAGCACCAAATAAAAGCATAAAGCACTGGAAGTTCCATGAGCAGTATATTGTTGGAATGAGCCCAATAACTAGAAAGGAGAAAAGATTGCTGAGCACTAAATCCTTTAAGATCCAGCATAGAAATCGCTTTGTTCATCTGACTTTGCAGATGGTGTTTCAAGACTGCACTAATTACTACTTGTTTCATGTTCCCAATAGAATTTTTTTATACTCATTTCATGCTATTACAGAAATTGTCATATAGCATTATATGATCTTACATACCTGTCTCCTCATAATGTGAGCTACTTTAGTTTGTATCATGTTTTATTTATCCAGTAATTACAGTAGATCTTGAATATTTTAGCTGCTCAATATGCACTTTTGATAAATATATGAACAATTCTACATATTGTTTGGTATAAGTACAATGTATACACCTTCTTTTTCTTTCTTTTTTCTTCCTTCTTTCTTTTCATTATATTATCATATTAAATGCTTTAAGCTGACTCTTTTACCCTACCAAATGACTACAAATACTCTCTATTATATTACTCTGCATTATTTTCTTTAAGGCACTACTCACTCCTTTTAATTGTGTTTATTCACCTACTCATTTAATAACTGTTTCTCCCACTAAAGGAATGAATACTTTACCATATCAAAGATCTTGTCTTATTCATCTCTATATTCTTAATACCCAGAGAAGTATCAGTTATATAGCAGATGTTTTCTTTATAAATGACTTGATAATATATGGACAACCTATTATAAATCCTAGCCTTTAGAGATTATTGTTTTACACTGGATAAAAAGACTAGCAATTAGGCACACAAAACTTACTATGAGGACTCACATCATTTTTTAGTGGTGTAATGTGAAAAACTTTCTGTCGTAGTTGACATATGAATGAGTCTGGGAAGACGGATTGAATTTATCTTGGTGGAACTAACAGTAAAAGGAAATCCCAATACAAATATAAACATGAATATAGGGTCAAAGTGTGGCAGGCAAGCACAAGTATTGAAATGGTTTGACAAAGAAATAAGATGCTAGAAAGTAAGCACTGAAAAATGAGATTAGAAATAATTGGAGACAAGACCTTGACAAATTTAAAATTACAACCAAGGAAACTGGATTTATTTCTTAAATGCTGAAGGAGCATTGGTGATTTCTGACCAGAGAGTTCACCAGTGTTAGTTTTCCTGAAGAAAGTATATGCTAACAATACATAGGGTAGTAATTAAGCTTGCTTGCTAGATGAAAGGTAATGAAAACATGGAAGGTAAGGAAAATGTCAACTAGGAGAGCGAAAAAGGGGATAAACAATGAGTATATGTGTGAAAACATTGTTGAGAAAAGATACATGCAATTGGCAAGAAATTAGAGAGTCAAACAAGAAGAAAGACACTAAGGTTTTGAGCTCAGGTGATTCGACAAATGAGGATTAATATGTGCATAAATAAGAAAAAATAAAACAGAAAATTTGAGATGGGAGATGCATCATAATTTGAAACAATCCTAGGATATTTGGAGATATTAAGAAGCAGGGGCTGGAAATTCAGAATAAGAAAAAAGTAGAGGCTAAAAACACAGATATGGCAGTCATGCACCAGATGTGAAAATTAAATTCTGATCTGGTGAGATGATTGAGATAGAATATATATAACAAGATGAGAAGGCAGCCTAGAACAGATCCATGGCAAATTTCTATTTATCTAATATTCCTTATAGAGTAATAGCAAGATGAATAAATGTTTTTGCAGTAAATAATGTATTATAATTAGAAAATGCTTGTGTTATAGAAATAATTCAATATAACATGGTGGTAGATGTCGGACTTGACTTTTATTCCTTCTTCCAAGGCAATTTGCCTTTCTGAAAAGTTGGCAAAAATTTCCTTATTGCTGTAGATCATTTATTCAGCAGTGAAAAACAGATGGCTCTTTTGTGGCTTCTCTGCACTAGGTTTGGCAATTGTTTGTCTTCCCCACGATTAAAATAACTTGCTGAGCTTATTGCTAGCCTTCCAAAGGAAGATGCTAAAAATGGATATTAGAATGTAATGCAACCCACACTTTGGGTTTTTCTTAATTTGCTTTGAAAACATTCATTCAATTTGTTCATTTTGCAAACAAGTAACGATTACCTATTGTGTACTTTTCTCATTGATTGTAGTTTATTTGTTTACCAGACTAGACTCTTACCACTTGGAAGAACTATAGAGTTTATGTTGAGGGACTGAAATATTTTCATGGAAAATGAACTCATTCTTAAAGAACTAGCTGACTTTAGTTTGGGGATAATTTTAAAAATTGTTCTAAGGGGACTACAGCTGAATAATTTTGCATAAGATCATGACACTGCTGTAATATGAAAAAAAAACTCGAAGCTTTAGAGGAAGAAATTTATATTTCCTTCCTTACTCAAAATATCTCTACCAAAAATGTGAAAATGAGTGAACCATTACAGATATCAATATCAAAATGTTTATGGCAGAGCATAGAGATAATACTCAACTTCATTCTCAGAAAATTTTAAAAAATTTCAGAACAATTTATGCCTGTTCTTTACCACTTTCCTCCATCATGTTGCCTGACAATGGCAAGCTTTTAATTTCTGATTTTAAGGCTTTTATTTAAAATGTGCATTTTATTGGAATGGGTTACTTTCAGGATAATGCAGTTCATCATTGTATTGTATAGAGCATTTTGAACTATATTGTCTTAAAATGCATTCAATTAGTAAAAAATAAAGTAAATAATATGTACAAGATACTAAGTCTGCAATGAAAATAGCAATACTTGGCTTCAGCCTCCCCAGTCCCTACTCTTCTCACAAGAGGGTAACCATTTTCAAATATTTAGCTGTTATTAGTAGCATTTACCTTATATTCATAAACAGTATGCTATGTTGGTAATTTCATATGACAACATTTTACATTTTATGTCAGATTTCTGTATGGTAGGTAAAATTTGATTATACCAGCATTCCTTTAACTTCAACTCCCTACATATTGCCATTTATGGCTATATCAGCATTTTTTTCAATCAAAAGCGGTATTTTTATTATAAATTGTATATTTAAATTATTTCTGCATCAATACTCAATCATATTTAGTTTTCTTTGCTATAAAACTTACTGGTTTTTCTGAAATTAATGATTGTCTCATGTTTTAACTTGTCTTTTTTTTAATCTAATTTAATTGTTTTCATATGCTCCGTTTGACCTGATACAGATCTATCAATGTCACTTTAAAGACATCTAAACATACTAGATAATAATCAGGGTCATTTTCCCTGCCCCCAGAGGCCTCCTTCTTTCTGCTACTCTAAGTGCTGCCTGGCTATTCTAGCCTTCTACATGCTGTCATTGCAATAATTTGCTTATGGAACCCTAGACAATCCATTGCCTCTTTATGGTGTTAGATTTCCTGTTTCCTGGATCATACATTCTATAGCAGCTCTATGTCAAAAGAACAATGGAAAGTAAATATTGAGAATGTTTGCATTAATGTAAATGTCTTCTTTTCTATCCTTCTGCTTGACTAGAATTTGAGGGGGTATATAATTTTAAGCTGGAAATTCTTTCTCATCAGAAATTTTAATCATATTGCTAATGAGAAATTTGATGTAATTTAAAATTTGTTCTATTATTTGCAACATAACTTTTCATTCTGGTATTTTCTTTATTTCTCATATTCTAAGACTTCATGATCAGCTGTCTTAGATTATGTTTTGTGCATCATTTCATGCATTGTGTTGGGTAAACAGTAGGGTATGCCTTTCCATATGGAGACATTTTTAACAATAAAGATGTTTTTAAGTACTAAAATTAATATTTATATATTAACATTATCTTTTAAAATATTATTTTAAAATAATTCATGGGTTAACTTATGCATTATTTGTTCTTTGTTGAAATTTTTTGTCGTGTATGGGAACTTCTGAATTTTTTTTTTTAATTATACTTTAAGTTTTAGGGTACATGTGCACATTGTGCAGGTTAGTTACATATGTATACACGTGCCATGCTGGTGCGCTGCACCCACTAACTCGTCATCTAGCATTAGGAATATCTCCCAATGCTATCCCTCCCCCCTCCCCCCTCCCCACCACAGTCCCCAGACTGTGATATTCCCCTTCCTGTGTCCATATGATCTCATTGTTCAATTCCCACCTATGAGTGAGAATATGCGGTGTTTGGTTTTTTGTTCTTGCGATAGTTTACTGAGAATGATGATTTCCAATTTCATCCATGTCCCTACAAAGGACATGAACTCATCATTTTTGATGGCTGCATAGTATTCCATGGTGTATATGTGCCACATTTTCTTAATCCAGTCTATCATTGTTGGACATTTGGGTTGGTTCTAAGTCTTTGCTATTGTGAATAATGCTGCAATAAACATACGTGTGCATGTGTCTTTATAGCAGCATGATTTATAGTCATTTGGGTATATACCCAGTAATGGGATGGCTGGGTCAAATGGTATTTCTAGTTCTAGATGCCTGAGGAATCGCCACACTGACTTCCACAATGGTTGAACTAGTTTACAGTCCCACCAACAGTGTAAAAGTGTTCCTATTTCTCCACATCCTCTCCAGCACCTGTTGTTTCCTGACTTTTTAATGATTGCCATTCTAACTGGTGTGAGATGATATCTGATAGTGGTTTTGATTTGCATTTCTCTGATGGCCAGTGATGATGAGCATTTTTTCATGTGTTTTTTGGCTGCATAAATGTCTTCTTTTGAGAAGTGTCTGTTCATGTCCTTCGCCCACTTTCTGATGGGGTTGTTTGTTTTTTTCTTGTAAATTTGTTTGAGTTCATTGTAGATTCTGGATATTAGCCCTTTGTCAGATGAGTAGGTTGCGAAAATTTTCTCCCATTTTGTAGGTTGCCTATTCACTCTGATGGTAGTTTCTTTTGCTGTGCAGAAGCTCTTTAGTTTAATTAGATCCCATTTGTCAATTTTGGCTTTTGTTGCCATTGCTTTTGGTGTTTTAGACATGAAGTCCTTGCCCACGCCTATGTCCTGAACATTGATGCAAAAATCTTCAATAAAATACTGGCAAACCGAATCCAGCAGCACATTCAAAAGCTTATCCACCATGATCAAGTGGGCTTCATCCCTGGGATGCAAGGCTGGTTCAATATACGCAAATCAATAAATGTAATCCAGCATATAAACAGAGCCAAAGACAAAAACCACATGATTATCTCAATAGATGCAGAAAAAGCCTTTGACAAAATTCAACAACCCTTCATGCTAAAAATTCTCAATAAATTAGGTATTGATGGGACGTATTTCAAAATAATAAGAGCTATCTATGACAAACCCACAGCCAATATCATACTGAATGGGCAAAAACTGGAAGCATTCCCTTTGAAAACTGGCACAAGACAGGGATGCCCTCTCTCACCGCTCCTATTCAACATAGTGTTGGAAGTTCTGGCCAGGGCAATTAGGCAGGAGAAGGAAATAAAGGGTATTCAATTAGGAAAAGAGGAAGTCAAATTGTCCCTGTTTGCAGATGACATGATTGTTTATCTAGAAAATCTCATCGTCTCAGCCCAAAATCTCCTTAAGCTGATAAGCAACTTCAGCAAAGTCTCAGGATACAAAATCAATGTACAAAATTCACAAGCATTCCTATACACCAACAACAGACAAACAGAGAGCCAAATCATGAGTGAACTCCCATTCACAATTGCTTCAAAGAGAATAAAATACCTAGGAATCCAACTTACAAGGGATGTGAAGGACCTCTTCAAGGAGAACTACAAACCACTGCTCAAGGAAATAAAAGAGGATACAAACAAATGGAAGAACATTCCATGCTCATGGGTAGGAAGAATCAATATCGTGAAAATGGACATACTGCCCAAGGTAATTTACAGATTCAATGCCATCCCCATCAAGCTACCAATGACTTTCTTCACAGAATTGGAAAAAACTACTTTAAAGTTCATATGGCACCAAAAAAGAGCCCGCATCACCAAGTCAATCCTAAGCCAAAAGAACAAAGCTGGAGGCATCACACTACCTGACTTCCAACTATACTACAAGGCTACAGTAACCAAAACAGCATGGTACTGGTACCAAAACAGAGATATAGATCAATGGAACAGAACAGAGCCCTCAGAAATAACGCCGCTTACCTACAACTATCTGATCTTTGACAAACCTGAGAAAAACTAGCAATGGGGAAAGGATTCCCTATTTAATAAATGGTGCTGGGAAAACTGGCTAGCCATATGTAGAAAGCTGAAACTGGATCCCTTCCTTACACCTTATACAAAAATCAATTCAAGATGGATTAAAGATTTAAACGCTAGACCTAAAACCATAAAAACCCTAGAAGAAAACGTAGGAACTTCTGAATTTATTCTTTAATTTTTTAGCTCTTTCTTTTGATTTTTGTTTTACATTCTGTTATTTCTTTATATGTGCTTTTATATATATCATCTTATGTAATTGTTGAATAATGTTTTATGCAATTAAAGTTTTAGTTCCCAAATCTTATTTGGATTAGTTGGGTTGAGTCTCTTCTCTCCTGCCACCAAATCCCACCCCAACTTTTTGATGACTGTGTTTCATGTTGTAGACTTTCTTTTCATGGCTGGTATTTGTTGGTTGTTCATTCATCATTAAGAGTAAATATGACTAATTATGGTCTGAGAGCTCTGCTTGTCTGAATAGGGAAAATTGACATGTGGACTATACTATAAGAAGATGGTCACTCAATCCCTTCACTGTGTTTTTTGAACATTTTATTGAGACTCCTAAATTCTTTCAGCAAAGAATCCTCCAATGCCCTGCCTAACAGAAACAGGCTTGGCAATGGACATTTTGAAGCAAGGCAAGGGAATGGAACTGAAATTGGTCTTACTCTTGAGTGTAGACTTTCACCCTGCCCTCTGTTTTTTAGTATGGCTCTTCTCTCTCTCCCTCTTCTAAGTAGATACTACTTATTTGGAGACTCTCTGAAACCTACCTGCAGATGGGCTGAAGAGCTGAGGTCAATCACCTGGGTGAGAAGCATAGGAGATAGAAATTGCACATTCCCACTGTTCTGTGTATATAGCAAGTTCTCAAGTCAGTGCCTTTATAATTTATGATATCCACATGGTTCGTTCACTCACCCTTTTCAACTACTTGTTCAAATGTCACTTTCTCAATGAGAACTTCATTTAAACTTCATATCGAAAATTGACTCTGCCTCAGGCATGACCTTCCCTATGTATAATGTCCAACAAATTTTTCTACAGAATTAGTTGTAATTTCTTGATAAATTGTTTATTACCTCTGCCTTTTCTTTAGGAAATAATCTTCGGGCCGGGCGCGGTGGCTCACGCCTGTAATCCCAGCACTTTGGGAAGCCGAGGCGGGCAGATCACGAGGTCAGGAGATGGAGACCATCTTGGCTAACACGGTGAAACCCCATCTCTACTAAAAATACAGAAAAGTTAGCGGGGTGTGGTGGCGGGCACCTGTAGTCCCAGTTACTCAGGAGGCTGAGGCAGGAGAACTGCGTGAACCCGGGAGGCATAGCTTGCGGTGAGCCTAGATCGCGTCACTGCACTCCAGCCTGGGTGACAAAGTGAGACTCCGTCTCAAAAAAAAAAAAAAAAAAAAAAAAAGGAAATAATCTTCGTGAGCATAAGGACTGTTATTGCCCCGGTGAACAGGGTTTCAAATATAGAAAGCAATTCACAAATAACTGTTGGATAAAAATGTTTGCTTTCTAAAAATAGTCGTTGGAGAGTTCTACATAATCACATTGTTCGTAATGTAATAGAAATATAATTGTAATCGACTACAAAACTATACAAATTCATCAATTCAGATAGTCAAAAATATTTATTTACTTTCTGATATGTACCAGGTACTAAGTAATGTGGTAGATTCACAGTAATGAATAAAATATACATTTAAAAATGTTGTCTTCATGATTTTTGAATAATTAGCAAATAAAATATATCAAAATGTGCTACATAATTTAGAGAAAAATAACAAAATGGTAAAAGTCATCAAGAAAAAGCAAAACAAGGATACTTTGTACTTGCATTTAGGGAAGTTCACCCTGAAAAAAAATATCTTCACTGTGTCTTTAATGATGTTAAAAAAAATGACATTCCAGGTAGAAGAAATAGAATGTGCATAGTGTTTTTTAGGATGTGGAAAAAGGTCACTGTGGCTGAAACTGAGAGAGCAATAAGGATAGTGTCAAAATTTGAGGCTGCAGGGATGGGCAGGCAGGGCATATCCTTGAGATTCTGAAGGCTGTGGTGAAAAAAATGCAGGCTTTAGTCCACGTATAAAGTGAAGCTGTCTTCCCAATTCAGTAAATAGAAATTCTGTTCTTTTAAGTTGCAAGGGCTTTTGTGTTTTATTCACTTGTGTATCCCCAGTGACAACAGGAATATATATGATGCCCAATAAATGTGTATAGATTAAATACATGAATTTTTTTGTATAGCAAATTGTATTCAAATCTAATCATGTATATTGTTCTTTGAACTGGCATTATGTTCTTTCTCTTTACTCAATGCATTCTGACAACTATCCAGTTGCTGCTATTTGTTTTAACTAGTATATTCTTTTGGAGGTGGAGGTGGGTACTGAATATAGCACTTTGGTTAAAATAATTAAATTCACAGGCTGCTACATATAGATATGAATTCTAAATTTATCATGTAACTTTGGACAATTTGCTTAACATTTCTGGCCTTGATTTCTTTTACTATAAAATAGAAAATTACCTTGATCATAGAATTTTAATAATAAATTAATATAAAAGTGAAAGTTACTAACACCAAGAAAATATTCGGTAAACAGTATGCTTTTTAATTTTTATTGACAGTAGCATCATTATTATTTTTGTAATATAATTGCCTTATGATGATCAACGTTAAATTAAAACAGCATTTTTTCCAAATAATTTTCTAAATGTTAGCCATAAAATTCATTTCTCTTATTAAAAAATATTTTAGAATTCTCACTAATATCTTAAATCAAGTTTACATGGAGGGTATTGCAAAAATTATATAGAATGCATCTGGAAGCATTTAGGAATGCTCTTAAAAACCAGAGGTTATGACTGAAAAACAAACAAAAAACTAATGTAAGACATAAAAGTATTTTGATATTTGTATTGGTTTGGCTAAATAATTATAGGTAAACAATATAAATACACATTTTTTGTTGATATTTTCTTTTTCTTTTTGCTCTGCAGGGATATTTTCTCCAAATAACTTGATCTAAATTAATGTGGGAATTACATCATAGCTCATCTATATCTATTTGCCAAGTTCATCCCCTTCCTTTACTTGTCTTTTACTTCACATTACTATCAAACTTTTGTCTAAGCACAATTCAAAGGGAGAAATTTAGAAGTTTGTTCTGTTTGATTTCAGCCTTAACTAGCAATTGTGAATTTCATTGGCACAGGCATTTTATTTGACTGTAAGCTGATTGAGCTTACTTGATTATTTATAAAATCTCAAGAACCTATCTAATCTAAAAATCACCTATTGCATTGATAAACAGTTTTCACAGAGACCATTTTGATTAAATATAACCTGTTTGTAAGGAATAATGTATTCACTATTTCTTACACTGGCAGAAAATTCTTGCTAGGAGTTAAAGATACCTGTGTTGTCAACACACTCAAAAACATCAGATCACAGAAATGTGAATGAGAAGATTTAAAAACTTTCAAAAGAGATAGATCTGAGTTTAAAAACTGGGGCAATTACATTTCAAAGAAACACATAGATCAAGTGTTAAAATTGCAAACTCTATTTGGTAGATATGGACTATCAAATTTTTCTTGACCTTCGATTAAGACTGAAAAGTTTATAAATATAAGCGTTTTTTGAACTAGCTAAGGGAAGTTAAGTTACCCTTGCTCCATTTCAGTTTTGTTATTTATGTTATGCTTTTTCCACCCACAGAGCTAATTGTGGGTTGTGATTTTTGGGTGTAGCTCTTTTCTATTATATTGTACTATTTAAAAGGGTTGCAATATCAGTATTTGTGGTTTGTAATAGCATTATTTCAGAAACTACTGAGATTCCTTCACTCTCCTTTGCTTTTTTGCCAATTCTTACCCCTCACTTCTCCTCTTCCCCTTCTCATGGATTCTCATCTCAGACTTCTCATTAGCACATCACCACTAATCCTTGGCAATTTTTCTTACCCTTTTACCCCCTTCCTCCACTGAAGAGTAGAATTTTTAATTTGTATTTTTTGTTACTTTGGAAAGCAAATATTTTATTAAGATCTATTGGTCAGAAGGCAGAAACACTCCTGAAGACTATCCTAAAACCTCTTCACAGAAGAGATAAATTTAGCAAATAAACACATCAGCCAAATGGGTCTGGTTGCTCTAATGACCACAGGGCAAAGCAGCTTGAAACCAAGAGAAACATCAAAGTCATTAATGGCAAGTAATACTTATATCAGAATTTTAAGATATATTAAATGTGTATCTTAAATTTTATTTAAAATAATATATTGAACATTAATGTCATTGTTTTTACTATTAAATTTGGGCTTTTAAAATAAAACATTGGCATTTATAACAAGTTTTTTTGGGGACAAGTTCTCACTTTGTCACCCAGGCTGGAGTATAGTGGTGCTATCTCGGCTCACTGCAGCCTTGACCTCCTGGGTTCAAGCAATCCTTCTACCTCAGCCCCAAAAGTAACTGGGACTACAGGTGCACCCACCATGCCCAGATAATTTTTATATTTTTAGTAGAGATGGCATTTTGCCATGTTGCCCAGACTGGTCTTGAATTCCTGAGCTGAAACAATCTGCCAGGTTTGGGTTCCCAAAGTGCACCATGCCTGGCCCTATAACAACTTTTAAAATCTTACATGTAATATACACCAATGCATCAGAATTGTCATTTGCTTATACGAATATAGTCTTCTGATTAGACATATGTGTGTGTTTTACTGGTTAACAAATTATGAAGTCCTGAATAGATGTGATATTTACTTTCTGGTCAGTAACCTGATTTCAGATATCTCCCGTGAATGTAAATTTATAGACTAATTCAGGCTAAAGTGTTAAAAAATGTTTCTTTTAGAAGTCTCGCTCTTGTCCCCCAGGCTGGATTTTAATGTCGCGATCTCGGCTCAGTGCAACTTCCGCCTCCCGGGTTCAAGTGATTCTCCTGCCTCAGCCTCCGGAGTAGCTGGGATTACAAGTGCCCGCCACCACGCCTGGCTAATTTTTGTATTTTTAGTAGAGACGGGGTTTCACTATGTTGGCCAGGCTGGTCTCGAACTTCTGACCTCAGGTGATTCATCTGCCTTGGCCTCCCAACGTGCTGGAATTACATGTGTGAGCCACCATGCCTGGTCAATATTTGAACTTTCATTAAGGTTATTTCTAAATGTCAGGGAAAATTGCCTGTACTAGTGTGACATTTATAAATTATATTATGTATGAGTTATCAAGAATTTTTAATAAATGAAAACAACCCATTTAAGGTTGTTTCTATTAAGTTTTATTTTAGAGAGACAGATGCTATTATGCTTATACTTAAAGTTTATCTTCTGTTTTAATTACTAAGAGATATAACATTTTATCAAACATTGCAACTCAAAGTTATTATAATTAATGTAATTTTATTAAACACATATTTATTCTTTTTGTAGTGCCTTTCTCATAGCATACCCGTAAAGTAAGAAAGCACAAGATCTTGTGATTCACTGAATGCCAGTCAAACCAAAGATCCTCATCCTAAAAGGATAGTTTCCAAATTTGGAGCATGCATTCTTTCTTTTAGCTTGCAAGTAGCTAAAATACTACCTTTCCCATTCCTTCCAATCCACCGTCCCAACAGATTATATTCCTAAATTTAAGTAAAGCTGTTTCCTATTAAAGGGGCTAATGGTCTTGAACTCTTAGCTTCAAGCAATCCTCCAACTTAGGCCCTCCAAAGCACTGGGATTACAGGCATGAGCCACCACACCTACTAGCTAGACTAAGCAAGAAAAGAGGGAAGATCCAAATAAACACAATCAGAAATGAAAAAGAATACATTACAATTTCTACCACAGAAATACAAAAGATCTTCAGAGACTATTATGAACAATACATGTTCACAAACTGGAAATACTAGAGGAAATAAATAAAATCCTAGAAACACAACTTCCTCAGAATTAACCAGGAAGAAACAGAACTCCTGAACAGATCAATAATGAGTAGTGAGACTGAATCAGCAATTTAAAAATCTTCCAAAAAATTAAACTCAGGACCAGACAAATTCACAGTCAAATTCTATCAAACATACAAAGAATAACTAATACCATTCTCTCTTAAACTTTTCCTAAAAACGAAGGAGGAGGGTATTCTTCTTAATTCATTCTATGAGGCCAGCATCACCCTGATACTAAAAGCAGACAAGGAAACAACAGAACAAGAAAACTGCAGACCAATATCCCTGATAAACATAGGTGTAAAAATCCTCAACATAATACTAGCAAATTGAATCCAACAACATGTCAAGAAGATAACACATTATGATCAGGTAGGATTTATCTCAGAGATGCAATGATGGTTCAATATACAGAAAACAATAAATGTGATATATCACATGAAGATAATTAAAAACAAAATGTACGTGATTATCTTGATAGATACAGAATAAGCATTCAATAAAATTTATCATCCTTCAGAATGAAAATCCTCAAAAAACTAGCATAGAAGGAACATATCTCAACATAATAAAGGCCACATATGAAAAATCAATGGCCAATACCACAGTGAGTGTGGGTAAGTTGAAAGCATTTCATTTAAGAACTGGAACAAGACAAGGATGCTCACTTTCATCACTCTTATTTAACGTAGTACTAGAAATCCTTGGAGCAATCAGACAAGAGAAAAAATAGTCATTCAAATTGCTAAACAGGAAGTCAAATTATTCTTCCTTGCTGATAGTATAATCTTACCTCTAGAAAAACCCCACAAATTTCACTAAAAATCATTTGATTTGACCAGTGAATTGAATAAAGTATCTGGATACAAAATAAATGTACATAAATTGGTCGTATTTTTATACACCAATGACCAAAGAACTAAGGACCAAATCAAGAAAGCAATCCCATTTATAGTAGCCACACATACATAAAATATCTAGGAATATATTTTGTGAAGGGAGTGAAATACCTCCACAAGGAGAATAACAAAACACTACTGAGAGAAATCATATGTGACACAAACAAATAAAAAAAAATCCCATGCTAATAGATTGGAAGAATCAATATTAAAATGACCATACTGCCCAAAGCAATTGAACAAAATTACAGACAGTTTTCTTCTTTTTTTAACTTTTATTGTAAGTTCAGAGGTTCATGTTTGTTATACAGGTAACAGGCTTGTTATATAGGAAAACTTTGTGCAGGTTTGTTATATGGGTAAACTTGTGTGATGAGATTTTGTTGTACAGATTATTTCATGACCCAGGTACTGAGTCTAGTACCCAATAGTTATTTTTCCTTATCCTTACCATCCTCCCACCCTCCACCCTCAGGTAGGCCCCAGTATCTGTTACTCCACTCTTTGGGTCCATGTGTTATCATCATTTAGCTCTCACCTATCAGTAAGAACATGTGGTATTTGATTTTCTGTTTCTTAGATTGCTAAGGATGATAGCCTCCAGTTCCATCCATGTTTCTGCAAAGGACATAATCTTGTTCTTTTTTACAGCTGCATAGTATTCCATGGTGTATACGTACCACATCTTATTTATCCAGTATACTATTTATTGATGGGCACTTAGGTTGATTCCATGTCTTTGCTATTGTGAATAGTGCTGCAACAAATATATGCAGGCATGTGTCTCTAAGACAGAAAGATTTATATACTTGTGGGTATATACTCAGTAACAGGAAGGCTGGGTCAAATGTTAATTCAGTTTTTAAGCCTTTGAGGAATCACCACACTGTTTTCCACAATAGTTCAACTAATTTACATGTCCACCAACAGCGTATAAGCATTTTTTTCTCTGCAACTTCACCAGCACCTGTTTTTTTCTGACATTTTATTAATAGTCAATCTGACTATTAAGAGTGAGATTGTATCTCATTGTGGTTTCGATTTGCATTTCTCTAATGATCAATGATGTTGAGCTTTTTTATATATAATTGGTCGAATGTCTGTTTTCTTTGAAAAAGTGTCTGTTCATGTACTTTGACCACTTTTTAGTAGGGTTTTTGATTTTTTCTTGTGAATTTGTTTAAGTTCCTTACAGATGCTGGTTATTAGACCTTTGTCGGGTGCATAGTTTGCAAAAAAAATTCTTCCATTATGTGGGAAGTCTGATTACTCTGTCGATGGTTTATTTTGCTTTATAGAAGCTCTTTAGTTTAATTAGATCCCATTTGTCAATTTTTTCTTTTGTTGAAATTTCTTTTGGCATCTTGGTTATGAAATCTTTGTCTGATCCTATGTCCAGAATGGAATTTCCTTGATTGCCTTCCAGGGTTTTCATAACTTTGGATTTTACATTTATTTCTCTTGCATTGATTTTTGTACATGGTATAAGGAAGGGGTCCAGTTTCAATCTTCTGCACATGGCTAACCAATTATCTCAGCACTATTTATGGATTAGGGAATCCTTTCCCTATTCCTTGTTCTTGTCGACCTTGTCTAAGATCAGATAGTTGTAGGTGTGTGGCCTTATTTATGGGATCTCTATTCTGTTCCATTGGTCTATATGGCTGTTTTTCTACCAGTACTATGCTGCTTTAGTTACTGTAGACAAGTAGTATAATCTGAAGTTGGATAGCATGATGCCTCCAACTTTGTTCTTTTTGCTTAAAATTGCTTTGGCTATTTGGGCTCTTGTTTGGCTCCACATACATTCTAAAAGATTATTTTTTCTCCAAGAATGTCATAGGTAGTTTAATAGGAATTGCATTGAATATATAAATTGCTTTGGGCAATATGGCCATTTTAATGATATTGATTCTTCATATACATAAGCATAGGATTTTTTTTCCATGTGTTTGCATTATTTCTGATTTCTTTGAGCAGTATTTTGTAGTTCTTCTTGTAGAGATCTTTCACCTCCCTAGTTAGCTGTATTCCTAGGTATTTTATTCTTTCTATGTCAATTGTGAATGAGATTGCATTCCTGATTTGACTCTTGGCTTGACTGTTGCATAAAAATGCTAGTAATTTTTGTACATTGATTTTTTTATCCTCAGACTTTGCTAAAGTTGTTTATGAGCTGAAGGAGCTTCTGGGCAGAATACACGGGTTTTTTTAGATACAGGATCATACCATCTGCAAACAGAGTTAGGTTGACTTTGTCTTATTATTTGGATGCGCTTTATTTATTATATTTCTTTTGACTGATTGCTCTGACCAGGACTTTCAATACTATGTTGAATAAGAATGATAAGGGAGGGCATCCTTATCTTAGGAATGCTTGCAGCTTTTGCCCATTCAGTATGTTATTGGCTGTGAATCTGTCCTAGACAGCTCTTATTATTTTAAAGTATGTTCCTTCAATACCTAATTTATTGAGAGTTTTTAATATAAAAAGATATTACATTTTATCAAAAGGCTTTTCTGCCGCTATTGAGATAATCATGTGCTTTTGTCTTTACTTCTGTTTATGTGATGAACATATTTATTGATTAGCTTAAGTTGAACCATCCTTGTATTCCAGGGATAAAGCCCACTTGATGATGAAGGATTAGCTTTTTGATGTGCTGCTGGATTCAGTTTGCCCGTATTTTGCTGAGGATTTTCATATAGATGTTCATCAAGTATATTGGTTTTAAGTTTTCCTTTTTTGTTGTGTCTCTGCCAGATTTTGCTATCAGAATAATGCTGGCCTTGTAGAATAAGTTACATAGGAGTCCCTCCTTCTGAATTTCATGGAATGGTTTCAGTAGAAATGGTATCAGCTCTTATTTGTACATCTGGTATAATTCAGCTCTGAATCTGTTTGTTCCCAGGTTTTTTTTTTTTTTTTTTTTTTTTTTTTTTTTGGTTAGGAGGCTATTTTTTACAGATTAAATTACAGAGTTCATTACTGTTCTACCCAGGGACCCAATTTCTTCCTGGCTCAGTCATGGGAAGGTGTATATGTTCAGGAATTTATCAACTTCTTCTAGATTTCCTAGTTCTTATGCATAGAGGTGTTCATAATATTCTTTTATGATTATTTGCATTTCTGTTGGGTCAGAGGTAATAGCCTCTTGTTTCTAATTGGGTTTATTTAAATCTTTGAATCTTTTATATTAGTCTAGCTACTGGTTTATTTTATTTAAAAAGAGCCCCTGAATTCCTTGATCTTTTATTTTTTTATTTTATTTTATTTTATTTTATTTTATTTTATTTTTTTGGTGTGTGTCTCAATTTCCAGCACTTTAGCTCTAATTTTGGTTATTTTTTTATTTTGCTAGCTTTGGGTTTGTTTGCTCTTGGTTCTCTAGTTATTTTAGTTGTTAAATTAAGATCTTTCTAATTTTTTGATATGGGCATTTAGTGCTATAAATTTCCCTTTCACCACTGTCTCAGCTGTGTCCCAGAGATTCTGGTATGTTGTATCTTTGTTCTCATTAGTTTCAAAGAACTTCTTGATTTCTTCCCTTAATTTCACTATTGATCCCAAATTCATTCAAGAGCAGCTTATTTAGTTTCCATGTAATTGTATGGTTTTGAGTGATTTTCTTAGTCTTCATTTGAAATTTGATTGTGCTGTGATCTAAGAGACTGTTATAATTTTAGTTATTTTGCATTTGCTGAAGTGTTCTGTGTCCAATATGAGGTTGATTTTGGAGTATGTTTCATGTGTGATGAGAAGAATTTATATTCTGTTGCATTTGTGTGGAGAGTTCTGCAGATTTTTATCAAGCCCATTTAGTCTCATGCTGAGTTCAGGTAATGAATGTCTTTGTTAATTTTCTGTCTTGATGATTTGTCTGATTCTGTAAGTGGGGTGTAGAAGTCACCCACTATTATTGTGTGGGAGTCAAATTCTCTTTAAACATCTCCAAGAACTTGCTTTATGAATCTGGGTGCTTCTTTATTGAGTGCATATATTTAGGATAGTTAGGTCTTCTTGTTGAATTGAACCCTTAACCATTTTATAATTGTAGGGACCAGCCCCACAGGGTCAGTGGGTTTCTCCCTGTGTGTGGAGATGAGAGAGTGTAGAAGTAAAGACACAAGACAAAGAGATAAAAGAAAAGACAGCTGGGCCTGGGGGACCACTACCACTAAGTCGCAGAGACCAGTAGTGGCCCCAAATGGCAGGCTGCACTGTTATTTATTGGATACAAGACAAAAGGGGCAGGGTAAAGAGTGTGAGTCATCTCCAATGATAGGTAAGGCCATGTGGGTCACGTGTCCACCAGACAGGGGGCCCTTCTCTGCCTGGCAGCCAAGGCAGAGAGAGAGAGAGGGAGAGAGATAGACAGCTTATGCCATTATTTCTGCATATCAGAGACTTTTATTACTTTCACTAATTTTGCTACTGTTATCTAAAAGGCAGAGCCAGGTGTACAGGATGGAACATGAAGGTGGACTAGGAGCGTGACCACTGAAGCACAGCATCACAGGGAGATGGTTAGGCCTCCAGATAACTGCGGGCAAGCCCGACTAATGTCAGTCCCTCCACAAGAGGTGGAGGAGTAGAGTCTTCTCTAAACTCCCCCGGGGAAAGGGAGACTCCCTTTCCTGGTCTGCTAAGTAGCAGGTGTTTTTCCTTGACACTTACACTACTGCTAGACCATGGTCCACCTTGCAACAGGCGTCTTCCCAGATTCTGGCATTACCACTAGACCAAGGAGCCCTTCTGGTGGCCCTGTCTGGAAATAACAGAAGACTTGCACTCTTGTCTTCTGGTCACTCCTCACTATGTCCCCTCAGCTCCTATCTCTGTATGGCCTGGTTTTTCCTAGGTTATGATTATAGAGCGAGGATTATTATAATATTGGAATAAAGAGTAATTGCTACAAACCAATGATTAATGATATTCATATGTAATCATATCTAAGATCTATATCTAATATAACTATTCTTGTTTTAGATTTCATTATACTAGAACAGCTCATGTCCTCAGTCTCTTGCCTTGGCCCCTGGGTGGCTTGCCACCCACAATAAAGCCCTTCCTTGTCTTCTTTAAAAATCTTTGTTAAAGTCTATTTTTTCTGAAATTAGGTTTAAAACCTCTGCTTCTTTCAGTTTTCCTTTTGCTTAGTAGATTTTTCTTCATCTCTTTATTTTGAGCCTATTGGTGCTATTGCATGTGAGATTGCATGTGAGATGGATCTCCTGAAGACAGCATACCAATGGATCTTGGTTCTTTATTCAGCTTTCCACTCTGTGCCTTTTAATTGGGACATTCAGGCCATTTACATTTAAGGTTAGTATTGGTATGTGTGGATTTGATCCTGCCGTCCTAAAGTGAGCTGGTTATTTTGCAGGCTTGTTTGTATGGTTGCTTCATAGTGTCACTGGTCTGTGTATTTAAGTGTTTTTGTAGTGGCTGTTATCAATCTTTTCTATTTATATTTAGAGCATTCTCAGAAGCTCTTGTAAGACATGTCTGGTGGCAATAAATTCCCTCAGTATTTGGTTCTCTGGAAAGAATCATATGTCTCCTTTGCTTAGTTTGACCTGATATTAAATTCTTGGTTGGGATTTATCTTCTTTAAGAGTGATAAATATTGGCCCCCAATCTCTTCTAGCTTGTAGGGTTTCTGCTGAGAGGTCTACTGTTAGTCTGATGGGCTTCCCTTTGTAGGTGACCTGACCTTTCTCTTGAGCTGTCTTTAACATTTCTTCTTTCATTTGGCCTTTGAGAATCTGATGATTATATGTCTTGGAGATGATCTTCTTGTGAAATATTTTACTGGAGTTCTCTGCATTCCCTGATTTTGAATGTTGCTCTTTCTAGCTAGATTGGGGAATTTCTTATGGATGATATCCTAGAATATGTTTTCTACATTGCTTACACTTTCCCCAACTCTTACAGCTACACTAATTGGTAACAGATTTTGTTTCTTTACATAATCCTATATTTCTCAGAGGTTTTGTTCATTTATTTTTATTCTTTTTTCTTTATTCTTCTATGACTGTTTTATTTCATAAAGCCAGTCTTCAAGCTCTGAGATTCTTCCCTCAGCCTGGTCTACTCTGCTCTTAATACTTGTGATTACATTATAAAATTCTTGCAATGCTTTTTCAGGTCTATCAGTTTGGCTATGTACTCTTTTATACTGGCTAATTTGTCTGTCAGCTCCTGTATCATTTTATCGTGATTCTTATCTTCCTTGGATTGGGTTGCAGCATTCTCTTGAAGCTTGATGATTGTCATTCCTATCCATATTCTGAATTCTATTTCTGTCATTTCAGGCATCTCAGCCCAGTTCAGAACCCTTGCTGGAGAGGGGGTGTGGTTGTTTGGAGGAAAGAAAGCACTCTGGCTTTTTAGGTTGTTAAATTTCTATCATTGGTTTTTTCTCATCTTTGTAGGCTAATGTTTCTTCAATCTAAAGTTGCTTATCTTTGATTTTTTTTTCTTTTATCCTACTTGAAAACTTTGAGGATTTGATTGTGGTATAAGGTGGATTCAGCCAACTAGCTTTGTTTTTGTAAGATGTTGGGAAGACAATATTCAGCTCCCAAATCCTGGACTACGTGCTCTGATGCTGAGGGACTCGTATCAGGCCCCAACTTTGTTCTCTAGCTCCTTTTGGTTAGGAGTCCACTGCTCTGTAGGGGGGTCAAGGTGATCCTGAAGTATCATTGTTTACATATGCCAGCAGCAGTGGCAGTATGGTAGAGTACACACTCATCAACTGGAGCAGGGTGCTGGTAGGTGCTGGGGCTCCTGCCTTTGTGTAGGCATTCACAATAGTGGCAGAGGCAGTGTGGCTTGGGGGAATGGGAGACCTCTCCTGGAAAGTGGGCATGCAGTTGTACTGGTGGTGGTGTTAGCACAAGGGCAGGGCACTCATGAATACTGCTCTGTCTGCATTCTCTGTGCACTTCAGGCAGGGGTGGTCACTCAGGGCAAGGGAGCGTCTGCTGTTCTCTGTGCCTAGTTTAACTCTAATGGCAGTGTTGGCAGAAGGCAGGATGCTGGTGGGGATGGGCCTGGCTAACTCTGTGCCTGCCAAGGCTTCGACTGCAATGGCAGTCGGTTGTGGGTAAGTGGGGATAGATTGCACTCCCACCACAGGAGTGGCAGGACAGGGTGAACACAAACAGCTGTACTGGTGGGACAGGCAAGGCAAAGTCACCCATACACACATGCATAAAGGCAGGCATGGCCAGGCTGGGACCCTGGAAGTGGCCAGCAGACCAAGGGGTGCTCAGGTTGGAAAAGTCCCATCTGATGGGTAAAGCTGTCCTGCAGAGTTCAGGTCCAACAATTTCCCTGGAACTAAAGATTCCTATGGGGGTAAGTCAAGCCTACAATTGGCTTCCCTTGCTATGCTCCACTGCAGACACTGCCATACCAAATCCTCTGGGCTCTGCTTCCATTGGCATTCTGCCCCTACCACTTCTCTAAGCAACTCTTTCCACCAACACAAGTGTCCATGGTGGTTGTGGGGTCTCATCCTTCTGTGATTCCAAAGACCCATGGCGAGAGTGGTTTGCTCCTTATCTATTCAACCCACCCATTCCCCTGGAGTCATTGGGGGCCAGGAATGAGTCCTGGTATATGATGATACCCTGCAGGGTTACCAGCTTCATCTTCTTTCAGCCCAGCTTCTGTGTCTTCCCTCTGTCCAATCTCTGTGCCTACCCTCTGAGATCTGTTTAAGAATGTGCCAGTCATCTTGGCCCTTCAGTGGGAGCTGTTTCACCTGGCTGTGTCTAGTTGACCATCTTGTTCTCTCAGACATTTTTCAAAAAAAGACACAAAAGCAGCCAAGAAACATGTGAAAAAAATGTTAAACATCACTGGTCATCAGAGAAATGCAAATTAAAATCACAATGGGATATCATCTTACACAAGTGAGAATAGCTAGCCTAAAAACAGATGTTACAAAGGCTATGGAGAGAAGGGAATGCTTATACACTGTATGAATGTGAATTAGTACAGTCTTTATGGAAAACAGTATGAAGATTTTGCAAAGAACTAGAAATGGAACTACCATTCAATCCAGAAATATCACTACTGGGTATGTAACTGAAGGGAATTAAATCATTTTATCAGAAAAGGACCTGTACTCATATGTTTATCACAGCACTATTCAAAATAGCAAAGATTTGGAATCAACCAAAGTGTCTATCAATGGAAGATTGGATAAAGAAAATGTGTTGTGTTTTCTTTATATTGTATACACACACACACACATCATGGAATACTACTCAGCTATAAAAAGAGAATGAAATTATGTCTTTTGCAGCAACTTAGATGGAGCTAAAGATCATTATCCTAAATGAAGTAATTAAGAAGTAGAAAGTCAAATACCACATCTTCCCACTTACAAGCAAGACCTAAACAATGGGTACACATTGACATACAGAATGGAATAACAGATAACAGACACTGGAGACTACAAATATGGAGGGGTGGGAGGGGGTAAAGTTTAAATATTACCTATTGGATATAGTGTTCACTATTTGGATGATTATTACAGCAAAAGCCTAGATTTCACCACTGCACGATATATGCATGTAAGAAGCCTGAACTTGTACTCCCTAAATATATAGAAATATATTACAAAATAAAATTAAAAACAAAATAAAATCAAAGGAGGCTAATGGAAAGATCCACATTGACTTTACAACTTGTGTTTATCAATGCTGTAGAATAAAAGAATGAAACTGCTTTTTGAAAATGAACTTAAAACCTGCAGAGGTTTAGAAACAGATAGTTGACAAATTGGCATCAGGAAAAATGACTCTGAAAATGTTTTTAGGAAATTTTTTTCCACACTAGTTACTTAGACGTTTACTTTGACCAGAGGCGCAGCTGGTCATAACAGACAATTGCAGCCAAGCCTCCCGGGTTTCCTTCCTCTGTCGTCACAATTTGCACCCTGCTGAATGAAATGTCAATCCACTGAACCATGTCAGGGCAATGAGCATAATGATAGGAACTCAGTGGTATAAATGAGGTTAACAACTGGTGAGAAAGCAAAGCTTTTTTTCCTAGATCCTCTGCATTTTCTTCTCTGCGCAGTGTAGCTCTTTAGAAATATTGCCTGTCCGTGGAGAGCTAATAGCTCTCGTCATAAAGCTAATACACGGTGCTTCAGTCATCTTAGAACTCATTTCTGAAGTCACAGTAATCTGCCTTTCCTCTACTATGTTTTGTTTTTACTCCTGAAAGCTTTTCTTATTTCCCAAGACTTCAAGCTGAGTGTAAAGCTTTTCTCCTGCTTCTTATGCCATTTCTAATCAGGGGTGACATGGTTTTCAGAGACGTTTTTCTAATTTCAATTTTTGATACATAGAAAAGCATCTTGTGAAAGAAATAAAGAGCATATTGAAATGTCTCAGACTAGCTTTAATACTGCTGCTTTTTGATCCACGTTCACCTTTCCTTTTCTTTTTTCACCATTCCCTAATTCTCAGCATTGCAGGAGAAATTTTGCTGTTTCCTGCTGTTACTCCTTGCATTCTCTTTCTTACAAGCTATTTTGAGGATATTGAGTCTCATAATAGACTAAGAGAACCATATATATTTTTTGAGTTGCCAGAGATTACCTAAAGGCAACTGGATCCATTTGATCACATACTACATTAATCTATCCTTTGCAATCTGTATCTGTCATTTCTTTTGCTCATATGCCCATTCTTTGAGCTTTTCACTCCTGCTCCTACATACTGAAGGTCTGCAAGCCTTTAAGGAATGAACTTACATAAGCAATCTTGAATGGATATCAAATCACAAAGGAAAAGTATGTTAAAAAAAAAAAAGACACCTTCATTTCTAACGCTTATCCCCTTGCCTGAAACAGTATCCTCCATGAACAGAATCCTTTGAGTTCATCTTTCATCACCCTTCCCTTTGCATGTGCCTTTTCCTTTTGTGTTTTAGCTTCTTAAAACACTTGTAGTAATACTTCCTTGGTAGTTAAAGGTTGTCTAGTCCAGGCACTGCTTTTAGGTAAAGTAACTCCTGTGAGGTATATACTATCATCAGCTTTCTTTCACAAAGAAAACAGTCAAGTAATCTGCTTCAACAGTTTGCATAAGGAAGTAAGGTGATTTGCTCAAAGTGGCACAGCCAATAAGTGGCAGACCTACAATGTGAATCAAGAGGATTTAGCTCTAGATATCATATATCCCACAACAACAGCATACAGTGTGCAACAGGCTCACGTATAGCTTAAGGAAATCAATGTATAGTCAGCAACGTATGCTTTGAAGCATAGTTCTCCCTCTTAATAAAATTTATGATAGTGGACATATTACTTTGCTTTTTGAGCTTCAGCATTGTTATTGGTAAAACAAAACTAATAATCTTGTTCTAATTGTGATTTTTTATGGATTAAATTTAAAAAATGTATAAATACTACCTGTAACTTTCTGATGAGAAAAACAAGACATGGAGAGATTAAAAGACAGGTATGGCCATTTATTTAAATTTATGTAAATATATGTACTCATAACTATATATATATTTTTTAATATAGTATTGAATAATATTTTTTCTTTTGGCTATAACTTCCATTACCTAGACATACAAAATTATCTTCTCCAGCTAACCCCATTTCTTATTCCTCCAACAAGGTCGGCTCTTCTCTGGGATCCATTGATTTGAGTATCTTATCATTCACAGTGTTATTTAAATTTTTGGTGTATTTCATTTTATATCCCACCAACAGTGTAGGAAATGTATAAATTCTTCACATTCATATCAACATTTGTCATCTTTTGTCTTTTGTTAACAGCCATCCTAACAATGACAATGAGGTTTTATCTCATTATTGTCTTTATTTGCATTCCCCTGATGATCAATGATTTTGTGTATCTTTTCATATACCTATTAGTCATTTTTATGTCTTCTTTGGATAACTATTTATTTCAGTCCTTTTCTCATTTTAAAATCATGTTATTTTTGTTTTTGAGCTGTAGGAGTCACATATATTTTGAATATTAACCCCTTATCAGATACGTAGTTTGTGAATGTTTCCTGTTATGGTGTAGTTTGCCTTTTCATTCTTGATTATTTCATTTGATAAGCAGAGGATTTTTAGTTTGATCTAGTCTCATTTGTCTAATCATTGCTTTTTTATTGTACCTTTGGTTCATATCTAAGAAATTATTGCCCAAACCAATCTTGTAGAACTTTTCCTCTGTTTTCCTCTAGGAGTTTTACTATTTTAGGTTTTAAGTTTTTAACCCAACTTGAATTGATTTTTGTGTATGGTGCAATATAAGGGTCCAATTTCATCCTTTTACATGTATATATCAAGTTTTCCCAACTTCATTTTTTGAAGGGATGATCCATCCACCATTGTATATTCTTTGCACTCTTTTCAAAGATCAATTGTCTGTATATGCGAAGGTTTATCTCTGGGCACCCTATGCTATTCCAGTGGTCTGTACATCTGTTTTTCATGCCAGCACCATATTGTTTTAATTTCTGTAGCTTTGTAATATATTTTGAAATCCTAAAGTGTGATGCCTCTAGCTTCATTTTTTTCCTGTCAAGGTTGCTTTGGATATTCAGAGTCTTTTGTGGATCCATATAAATTTTAACATTTCTTTTTCTATTTCTGTAAAATTGCCATTGGGATTTTGATAGAGATCACAGTAAATCTGTAGATCACTTTGGGTAGTATGCATATTTTAACAAACTAAGTCTTCCAATCCATGAACATAGGATATTTTTCTATGTATTTGCATTTTCTTTAATTTCTTCCATCAATGTTTTGTAGATTTCAGTGTACATGTTTTTCACCTCCTTCATTCATTTGAATCCTAAGCATTTTATTCTTTTTGATGCTATTGTAAATGAGATTGTTGTCTTAATTTTTTGATGGGTGGGGATGGTTTGTTGTTAATATGTAGAAATATAGAATCTTGGTAAGTAAGCAAGAACAAGGAAGTGGTCTCAGGTGCAGGAGAGTAATTATTCTGAGAAATGGCTAACTACAGACAACTCCCTGGCACAACATCCTGTTCATAGCCCCAGCAACATGACCTTATCTGCACATAGTCCCTCTAGCCCCAACTCTTTAAATCTGCTCATAGCCCAAGCAGCATGACCTTATCTGCACATAGTCCCTCTAGCACCACCCTTTAAATCTGCTCATAGCCTCAGCAGTGTGACCTTATCTGCACATAGTCCCTCTAGCACCACCCTTTAAAACTTCACTCCAGCCCTTCCCTCTTGGCAGAGAGCACCTTCTCTGCTGTGCTGCCCATTGCTTCCTTGCAACATACTGTCTGTCTAGTAAACTTTTTTCATTAACTCACTGCTGTTTTGGTAAATTATTTTACCACTCACAACATTAGTGACAATCAGTTGCAACCAGTGACGAGAAAAATAGTTGATTTTTGTTATGTTGATTTGTATTCTTCAGCTTTACTAATTGTATTTATTAGCTCTGACAGGGTTTTATTTGCTTTTTTTGTTGTAGTTGTAGTCTATAGGGCTTTCTACAGGTAAGAACATTTCATTTGGGAATAGCGCTGATTTTACCTCTTTCTTTCTGAGTTGGATGTTACTTACTTATTCATTTATAGTCTAATTGCTCTGGCTAGGCCTTATAGTACTATGCTGAATAGAAATATAAAGAGTGGATAGCCTCACTTTGTTCTTCATTTTAGAGCAAAAGTATCCAGTCTTTCACCACTGAGTATGATAGCTATGAGCTTGTCATGTGTGGCCTATAAAGCATAAAAGAGGTAGATACCTTCTATGCTTCATTTGTTTTGTAGATAATTTTTATCATGAAAGAGCATTTAATTATATTTGATGCTTTTTGTCCCTCAAAAAACAAAACAAACAAAATACAAACAACAAAAGAAAAAAACAAGAGAATTGCTAAATGATCCAGCAATCCCACTATGGACATATATCCAGAAGAACTGAAATCTGGATCTCAAAGAGTTATCTGACTCCCATGTTCATTATTACAAACTGTATTTACAATAGCCAAACTGTGAAAACAAGCTACATTTCCATTGACAGATGAATGGAAAATAAAATTTGGTATATGAAAAGAATGGAGTATTACTTAGCCTTAAAATAGAGAAATACTACCATAGATGACAACATAGATAAACCTGGGGACATTATGCTAAGTGAATTAAGCCAGTCACAGAATGAAAAATGTTACATGATTCCACTTATATAAGGTATCTAAAATAGTCAAACTAATAGAAACAGAGAGTATAATAGTGGTTACCTGGTGCTGCTGGAGGGAAGGTGAAATGGTAAATTGCTGTTCAAGGGGTATAAAGTTTGAGTTATGCAAGATGAGTAAGTTCTAGAGATATGCTGTACAACATTATGCATATAGTCAACAGTACTGTATTTTGCAATTAAAACCTTAACGGGAGGCTGGGAGCGGTGACTCATGCCTGTAATCCCAGCACTTTGGGAGGCCAAGGCCGGTGGATCACGAGGTCCGGAGATCGAGACCATCCCAGCTCACACGGTGAAACCCCGTCTCTACTAAAAATATAAAAAATACAAAAAAATTAGCCGGGTGTGTTGGCAGGCACCTGTTGTCCCAGCTACTCAGGAGGCTGAGCAGGAGAATGGCATGAACCTGGGAGGCGAGCTTGCAGTGAGCCGAGATCACGCCATTGCACTCCAGCCTGTGCGAGACTCCATCTCAAAATCAAACAAGAAAGCAAAAACGAAAAAAAACCAAAAAAACCCAACAGCAACAACAACAACAAAAACCTTAACAGAGCTCATGCTAAATGTACTTACCACAATTAAAAAAAAAAAAAAGAAAAAGAAAAGAATCTTGCTACTGTATTTGTCTATTCCCCTAAGGATGGGCTTCCTTTCTTTCATGTGCAAATTTCTCAAGTTAATCTAAGCATTCAAGATTGGCTAAATGTGAGAATTGTAAAGAGTTGAAGGACTCTTTACAAATTATAAAACGTGAATAGCATTTAATGACAATGCCATTGATATCTGGTCCTGTAATGTATCATTAAAACTTCTGTCCTGGAGATGAAGACATACAGGAACCCAAAAAGAACAAGGAGAAAACATCTCACTGCACTTTTCACTGTATCCCACTGCACTTTTCACTGTATACCGTATTGTTTCTTTCCAAGCAAAGTTCCAGAACTGATTTCCAGCAATGTTTTGATAACAAGTTCTAAGGCAATAGATTGTTTAATATGTGATGTACTTTTCTCAAATAACTTCGGGAGATTTGGCTAGATATATAAACCTGGTGACCAAGTATTGAGGAAGTAATACTATTTTATATGCTCCTGATTGAAGAGTCACTTTATTGTTCTTTTTATGTTTTATAATTTAGCATCATCAATGTGTTTCACATTGCTCTCTACTGTGCCCCAAGCACATTACATATAGAAATTAAAAAATAAAAACATCTGTGTTCTGGATCTACTTGCTAGTTATCAGACCAATTACATATGTTCTTGCTTCTTGCTATTCTAAAGAGAATCCTTGTGTAAATATAGTCATTTTTAATTATACTTCGTGATTTACTTTCAAGGAAAATGTTCCCCCACACACAGATTTATTTTATCATTTTCTGTGTTCCACATGCATTTTAATCCCTAAATTACACAATATTTGTTATATCACAGTTACCTTGTTGTCTAGTAATCTAGTTTTTAGTAACCTAGTTGATAGTATATGACAAAATAATGTTTAGTAAGAACTGACTTGGCACTCAGCACATTATTCAGTTCGGTGGGCAATATATAGTCTGAAATAGCCCAAATGTCAATAAGACTTACAGCCTAGCTGGGAGAGGGGCACGATGAAAACATGTAAGAACATACTAAATATGTATTTATATATTGAGTCAATAATTTCTATAGGAACTTCTCCATCATTACAGACATTATGAAGAGCAAGAAAATGTTGTATGGGTACTAAAATATTGGGATATTTAAAAATGTTTTCTTCATAAGGTGCCCACACAGTAATGGATCATCTGGAAAGAAATAAGTCAAGATGCATTCATTATCAAACAAGAATGACAGATTGACAAACAGAAAACACTTTCTCCTGGTAAGTGAATGATAAATGCATACACAATGCACTCTGAGAGCAGAGAGGATGGGAATTCAAATTCAGCCTTCCTTGTGTTAGTTGGTCAGGAAGAACAGCCTTGTGAAGATAATTGTAACCCAAATGCAGAGAGGAGCTTGAGCAAAGACATGAAATTTCAGCTGCAAGAAAACTCGTATCACTGGAGTATAAAAATCAAGACTAGTCTCATAGGAGATAGGTTGGGTATGTAGAACAGGAGCAAGTTCTGTAGTTTGGCAACACCGAATAAATGTTACATTACTCATGCAGTCTATAAGCTAGACCTTGCCCATAAGGGCAGGTCAATATGGAGGCTCTTTAAATCACTTACACTCATAGACATTAATATTCTAGGTAATATTGTGATCACTTTTACAGGCTATGGAAATAACCCATATTTATACAACATGATATATCAGAAAATGATGCGTCTTTGCCTCCCAAGTGCATTAAAATGTGCACCTTCCTACCTATTGCCCCTGCTTAGTGTGGGAAGGATGAAAGCTAATGAAGGGAATGGAAGCATACAAGTATACCTTGTGCTTTCAACAAACTGATGTACTTTCTTTCAGTGTTGAGACTGACTTTGGTGAATATAAGAGTCTTAGAAGGAATCTCTTATATCAGGGCTATAAATTCGAATACTGTTGTGGCTTCAGTCAATGTTTAAACATTTGTTTATTGTAATAGAATTTTGGATAGACTATCTGAAACATTATTTTTTATATTCTGGGTTAGTAATTACTAATTTGGGTAGTTGCAATTTTGCTATTCCCAAATTGCAATTTTGTGTTAGAAGTATTTTCTTTTGTAGTTTTCCTATTTCAAATTTCTATGATTGAGTTATATTTGTAAATTTCTGTCTTAATATTGGTTGCTGAATACATATTGTTTCTCATACAAGTTTCATAATATGCATTACAAAATTTACAATGTTATTGGTGATACACATAAAGAAACAATCATAAAATATATCAATTTTATATGGTCAGCAGATGGCAGTGTTTCTGAGCTGGTGAGTACACCTTCCTGTTAACCTACCAATTTTGAAGTTTGCGGTTTGAAATATAGTTTTTTTTTTTTTTATTTTTAGAATTCCAATACTATACCTTTTTATTGGAAAATGTGTTAATGTTTTTGGAAAGTTTAAGTACAGTCAATCTGGGGAGCACTTTTCTCATGATTTTGATCCACCTTTGTTTCTTTCAGTCTTCTTTCTTTTTCCCCTATCTTGCAGACTTTCTTCCTTCCTTCCTTTTCCCTATTTTCCTTTATTCTTTCTCCATATTTTCATTCCTTGACTCTTCTTATATTTCTTATGCCATTATTTTTTTGTTGCTATTTTAAACTATTCTTAAAAAACCCTTCATTTGGAAAGTTAAAATTTAATATAAATGCAAAGCGTTCAATGTAAAGATTAGTCTTGCAAAAGAAAGGAGTTTTGTAGAAGCTGTCAGTGAGTCTATGTATGAAAAACACTTTTACTCAGAATAATGCTTTTAAAGTTAGAATAATTGACAGATTATTGTTTGCTGATTAATTTAAATAACCCAAATTATCTAATTTTTACTGTGTAAAAAAATCCTTTTAGGCCGCGTGCGGTGGCTCATACCTATAATCTCAGCACTTTGGGAGGCTGAGGTAGGTGGATCATCTGAGGTCAGGAGTTCAAGAGCAGCCTGGCCAACATGGTGAAACTCCATCTGTACTAAAAATACAAAAAATTAGCCAGGCGTGGTAGGGGGGTGCCTGTAATCTCAGCTGCTGAGGCAGGAGAATTACTTGCACCTGGGAGGCGGAGGTTGTAGTGAACAGAGATGGCAGCATTACACTCCAATCTGGGTGAGAGAGCGAGATTCTGTCTCAAAAAAAACAAAAACAAAAGTGTGTGTATATATATATATATATATATATATATATATATATATATGTAGTTTTATTTTGAAATGCACATGGCAATTTTAACTGTTTTAATATAGAAAATGCCATCCTAACGTTTTCAAGATGCTTGGACTTACCTGTATTTTCACAAGCTGTGAAGTGTATTTACAGAGTTAGTTTTGAGCTGTTTGGGAGGTATTCCTTTATCTTGGTGTCAAATTATTTTGTTTGTATTTTTGTGTTTTACTTAAGATCCTTCAGGTCTTGCTTTAAGTAAAAACTTCTTGTCCTATAGGGCAATTGAATTTTGTCATGGGTATTTCATAGCTAATGATTGTACATTGGATACTGTTTGAAGCAAGAAAAATGAAGAACTATTTAATGAATAAAGGCTCTATTTGTTTTTATTCTAAAAGCTTACTGTTATATGTAGGGAAAGGGTCATATTTTAATTAAGGCCATTAGTAGCTATTGATTAACTTTCATTGGTATTTCGAGAGTATGTTTAACTTTTTGTATTTGTGTGCTTCTTATTAAGAAGCTTAACTCAATGAACATATTTTTATTTAGAATATAGCCAGTTATAAACCCTCCATTTGCTATTCATACAAGCATTGTGGTCAGAAGTTCGAATCTTTTATCACTTGCAATTAAGGCATTAGTTACTGTTTGATGGAAAGAAGCAAACTGACCAATCCAAATCTTTGCTTATTGTATATTTAACATTCCTATGTGTACACCTTCTCTGAAGTGCCAAGGAGGACCCTGAAAAACTTCTCTGGACATAGTTCAGGGTTGTAGGGAAACTCGTTCCTAGCATTTACAGCAATAGTGAGCAAATTGCCAATACTTGGGCAGAAGAACGTAGAGAAGTCCTATAAAATTTAAAATTTAAACTTTAAGTAAAAGCTTATTATTATTGTTTTTACTCAAATTATAAAATATAATACTTTTCTATTTTAAAAGTACATAATAAAGATACTTAACACTTTTTGAACAACTATATCAAGAATTTTAACTATGAATGTATTCTCATTATCTTCACCCTATAGCTGAGCAAATTGAGGCTTAGGAAGATAAGACAGCTGGGTATTGGTTTATTCTTTAGGGAATGAGAATACATAGAAAGTCTTTAAAAAACAACTAACCAACCAACCAATAAACAAATACACCAGAGGATAGCATGATTAGAGCTAATATAGAGAGAGACCTCTGAGGGCATTGTGTAAGAATCTTGTTTGAAAGAAAGTACAGAGACTATTGGGTGGCCCAAACAGTAGGAGGTAATTCAGATCTGTATAGCGGCAGTAGTACAGAAAATTGAGAAGAAAGTGTAGATACAAGGAACATCAAAGTTCAGCTTGACATAATTGATTTCCTTTGTGTTGAGAGCAAAAGAGGATGGAATCTACTTAACTTTATAGTAGACTCTTTGAAGTTTTTTCCTGTTTACTCTGACGTCTACTCAAAGGGTCAGGGAACTCAATAAATATAAATATATTGAAGTGCAGCTGCTTTTAACACCTTAAAAATTTAATGTGATTTTTCCCCTTAGATAGATCTATAATTAACAAATGTGGGTTGATTTAATATGAAATGGATAACATTATTTGTCTCCTTTGTATCTCCTGAGAGGCACAAAATCAAAATTCACAAAGGCAGGCATTAGAGAATTAAGGCACAACCTTTTTTTTTTTCTTTCTGGCTTTGAAAAATATTAGCATTTGAGACAAATAGGTAATTCATACTGGAGTACTCAAAAATTAAAATGATTTAAAAATAATAATACCATGAATAAAATAGAGAAAAAAAAAGGGAGAAAGCATAACGTAGACCCAAACCATGCGTTAGTCTTAAAAACAGACCCCCTAAAATTGCATGTTATTCTCGTTAACAGTGTAAACAGTGTCTTGAATTGAAAATAACTTTACTACCGTCTATTACTGGTGCAAGCTCATCCTTCCTTTCAACTAGTTAGATGCTTTTGAATAATCTTCATCAGACATATCGAACAGTTCACTCAGTTGGGAAATTACGGACAAGGGACCTGGGAAGAGAAAAAGACTTCTTCCTTTGCCCAGTAAGAAGTCACTTGTTAAAAAAAAATAGATTTTTATTAGAAGATAGAATATTATTCTTATTGAAACATCTATTATCCATAACTCCCTATAATTTCACACATGTAAAAAGAGGAATTATATGCAAGCTAGACAAAAGATCATATACTGAATTCTCACTAGGTACAAAGTACTTTACGTTTTCTCAGTGACCTTATTATTATCCTCATTTTACCGATGAGAAAATCGAGGCTGAAAGAAATTAAATAACATGCATGAGACTTCAAATAATCTGCCTTTAGATTATTATAATTACTAAACTGCAACTTGGATAGTTCACTTGTAATAAATGCTAAATAAAAATATTAATATTTAATGTTTAATGTTTGGAATATGTTTTCTGAGGAAAATATTTTTCTTACTTAAAAAGTTATAGTGTTATGAAAATATCCATATATGTTTGTACATGTCAGAGTGATTACGGAAGAAAAAAATAGCATTATAGAAGACAATGTATTCTCTACATATATCTGTTTTCTTGTGTATAATTTTGGTTTTTAATGATGTTGCCTGTCTATGAAAAATTAAAGTGCCAATAAATTCCCAGATGGTCACTGATATTTATAAGTCTCTAGATATTCATTATGCTTTAAATGGTAGTAAGATAATTAGGTTTGAAAATATGAATGGCAAGTTGAAATTATATTACCACATACATTACAGACCAAGTGAGAATAACTGTCCACTGCTTTATGACTTATCTAGCTCTACTTTAGTGGATATATAAGGCTTCCATATATGCAGAGTAAGTGATAATTCAATATTTAAATTAATTTTCAAGGACTTTTCTGGAGTTAAAATATAAGAGTTTTATTTTCTTACATTTAAGTCAATGGAAATGAATTCTTGTACAGTTATATTTTGGAATACTTTTAAATTGACATACAGATAGCAAAAATGTTATACTTACAGAAATGCTGTATTGAAACTTTCATACAGCCTTTACTCAGATTCCCATTGATGATACTTTACCACATTTGCTCAATCACTCCTTTCGGGCTCACTGCATATAAATGTCAAGAACTGTGAAGGGTCTGATATTTTATCCTGCTTACAAGCTAGCACGTTAGCTTGTCATAGTTGCATAGGTGCTGGCAGAAGTCAAGAGACTTTAGGGTCAGAGACAAATACTTTATTACTCATGACATAGCAGGCAGCATTAGGTTAATGCTCCTATTGGTTTCTCTTGGTCTCAGTGATGGGGATGTTAAAAAGGCAGGTCCAGGTAGACAATTTACATCAAATGAGTCTTTATCATGAGTAAATAATCTCAAATTTACAAAAACATCTATATTGTACAGATACTGCAACTAAACCCATCCAACATTTATCCAAGAGGGAGAAATTAAGTTTCTTATCTTAGTCATAAAACAAATCTCCTTTCTGCTGACTAAATGTCAATACTATCTCTATCTTCCATGGCTATTTGCTATACAAAAATCCCTACAAGTGAGTGTAAGATAATGTATTTTTCAAGACAGGTAGAAATGTAAAGATTAATGGAGAATTGTCTCCTAACCATAAATACAAATAATCATTCTTCCCTTTTTCTAATCACTGAAAATGGCTCCAGACATCAAGTTCAATTAGCCCTTAATTAATACAACAGTGCATATTTTACAAAAACAAGAATATTCTCCTACATTACCATAGCACAAATATGAAAATCTGGAAATCAATATTAATACAATATTCCTAAGCAATGCACAAATTTCATTTACAATTCACTAACGTCCAACAATATCTTTTTCTTTCTTGTTCAAGATCCAATCCAGAATCATGTGTATATGATCATGTCTCTTTATTCTTCTTCGATCTAGAACATTTCTCCAGTCTTACCTTGTCTGTCATGACTCTGACTCTTTGAAAGAATGTACGACTTTCCATCCAAAGAATTTTTCTCAATCCTGTTCTGTCAAATAATTTCCTCATGTGCAAAGTCAGCTCATGACTTTTGGGGAAGAATGCTATCCAATAATATTGAGGCTTTCCGTGTGTCACATAATGGGAACAGGACATCTTCCCATTCTCCCACTGGGTCTGTAACTCTAGCACACTAGTTAAGTTGAAAAATTGTCTGCAAATTTTCTTTACGGAAAATGCATAGTTTTTCCTTGTGTAATTTTTAAATACCTAGAGAACAATTACTGTGAATAGGGCTCAGTATTCTTTTATCACCACATTTTTGGCCACCAGTTTTAACAACCTTGATGCCCCCTACTGAGTTGACGCCCACTATAATGGTGTGTTTTCTATGTCTCTTATTCTTCCTACATATATTGTTATTCTAAAATGAAGATGATATTTTCCTTTATGTTCATACATTTATTAACCTGTCAGTTAACTTATTTATACCTGTATGGAATCTTGGATTACTATTTTATTCAATATTACGTAAGCCATTATTACTGATATATTTCTTGATACTCAAATTTCTCTAGATTTAGCAAACAGGAGCCCCTTCAAGCTGACTTCTGTCTCTTCTTGACATGTCTTGTTACTTCTTTGGGAACTTTTTAAATTTTTGTCACAAAAATGTGTTGCAGACCCATCTTGTACTTTTCCTGATCCACCCTTGAAGTTAGCCATTCAATGATTTCCTGAAGGACTCTCATTTCCTTTTAATGGGTGATGGTGTTTTGAGACAAAAATCTACGTGCTTGGCATCCTCATTGATACAGAGGTATCATAGAATCTGGGTCCTCTAGATGACAGAGCTAAGAAATGTCTATATCTATATCTAATATTACATAAATATACATGCATACCTATATTTATTTGTAGGTATAAATCTGTAGAGGTCTATTCAGAATATCACCATGTCCAATCCAATACTATCTCTCTATTTATATTTGTACATTATTTCTCTAATAGTGAGAGTCCTGACTCCTATAATATAAATGTATTTATCTAGTTGCTCAATCACCCTAGGTGAACCCAGTCTCCTGGCAATGCTAGCCACTTCTCTGACTGCTGGCAACACTGCCATCTCCTTGCCTCCACTGCCTCCTCAGCCTCCCAACCCATCATCTATTCCTGGGCACTCACCACCTATTTGGTGTTATTGACACCTACTCATCTATTCTGCCTATTTGGTCCCTTTAAGGGAAGAGAAATGGAAGAAAAAGCTGGAACTTTTTATTGTTATTTTAAAGTAAGCATTATATGTTTAATATTTGACCAGATAAAGTTCTGCAGTTGGACAAATGACATTTAGGGAATAGCCCAGAATCAACAACATTTTGTGGAGAAGCTATTCTGTTCTACATTGCCTAGAACTGTCTTAATATGATTATATATAGATTTCAGTATTAAAACATCAGTTTTTGAACTGTTACTGATACCCAACTCTTTTTCCCTCCCAGCTTTGTTACATTAGAGATGACATTCCAGTAAATCAATGAAATTCTGTTCAGTATTGTTCCAGTGGTATGGAGTTTCTGAGAAAAAGCAGAAACCAGTTATTTATGAGAAATAGTGTCTTTGAACCATGACAGGCCATGATATACCTTCAGCAGAACTGGGACAGGAGGGTCCCAAGAGTTGCAGATAGAACTCTGAGTAACTTAGATGTTTTATACACACACACACACACACATATGCACACACACACACACACACACACACGTTGGAAGTATCCTGATATCTCTTCAGGAATCGAATATGACTTCCTAAATATATGTATGCTAAAAAGAAAGATTGCATCACTTCTGAAATAAGTGTGAATCTTTTATCAAATCCAATTCAACATGAATCGAAGCTTCAGAAAGCAGATATGTATAGATACTATTTTTAAAAGTGTTAATAGAGCACTAGTATAATGCTTTGTGTTTTGAATAATCATTCAAGGAATCTAGGAATGCTCAAGTAATATTTTGAGTAAAAATATATCAAAGTAAAATTTAAAGGCAAAAATGAAATCAAGGGAAACCGTGTTATTGGAATTGTTGCCCTCAGAAAAGCTTCTGAAATAAGTGTAATAAATTAATGCATCTGGAATGAAGTTCTAAACGTGTGTACAGAATGTTTCTAAACCAATAAATGTTGAAGAGCATATATCGATCTTAGAGTAAGATGGCATTGACAAATATTAAGTCCTCAAAAAGGTTAGCTATTACTATTTCTTGTTGTGGAAATTGGGAATGTGATTTGAGAGAAAATGGGTTCATTTTATCTATTACTTACTAGATCTGGGCTATGCACAAATCTGACCAAGTGAATAATAATAATCAGTCAAAGCTACATTGGAAACCAAGATCCTGGCATATACATCAAACAAAATTTTATGTGAAAAAAAATTAGCAATCTATTACTTTAAAAAGTGAATTGGCATGTTTCTTTGAGTCTTTATTTATTTTTAATCCAAGAATAAATAGTGGTAGGGAACGATTGATGGGGTTGAGGTCTGTTATAACCAATATGTCACAGGTAGGCAGGGCCAATGCCCATGTAAAGTGGCTTTCTCCACTGTCAGGCAATAAGGCTGAGACATCCTTTGGCAGGAGTCAGAAGTATGGCATACAATGGTAGCTTCTCCATCAGAAACATATAGTTCTTTACTGTGTGCTTAGTCCATGAGGGTGGATATATTTTAATGTGTGCAATGATTTAGGTGACAATTTTATCAGCACCTTAAATCTCATCAGGCCATTACCACGGGCATTTACATGAGTGATGCAAATGATCTGATTTTGTGTTGCATCCCCAAAGAGGAGTTATCTTTAATCTGCTAGTCTCTAGTCTTCTAAGTAGCAGACAAGGTGGTGTGGGCATTGTTAACAGCTCGATTGTCAACTGAGCAGAGCAACCATGTATGCTTTTGGTTTTGCACAGCTGGGGTGGACACCATTGGGTTTTGGCTTGGCTGAACCGTCAGTGACCCAGGCCAAGTCAATTAGGGGAACCTTGTCAATCAAGGGATCCATTGAGCCAGCAGGTTCATTTTACACGGTAGAGAAGGGTTGGTTGTAACTTTTTTAAATCACTTTGTAGATATCTTATTTTTTTCTATTATTTAAGTGAACTGCCAATTAAACGGAAATAAAAATGATAAATAAGACTGTATAATCATCCTAGATATTAACCCTGGAGAGTACTCAAAAATAGCATAATTTATCTTACAGATTACATAATTATAGGCATTTACCCTGTTTCCTAGATAACAGGGGCATCAGCATGTGAATCTGGGACTTCTCATAACTCTTTCGTAAAAAATGGTAACAACCTTGAAGTTTGTTATTTTCTCTTATCTTTTCTTTGCTGAATGTTTTTGCCATGTGGCTCATTCCCCCATACACCTCTTTTTTTCAACTTTATCTGCTTTGACATTGTCTTCTTTTTATTTGTCTCATGTGTACCCAAAGAAGTTGTTTTCCATCAAGTGATTTACTTGATGAAATATTCCATTACCCTTATACACATCTGACTTAGTCCTTCTTTTATCCATGTGTGTTTTGTTTTGTTTGTTTCTTTATTTCTGGTATGTATTGCTTTTTATCAAACAGCATGACTGAGTCTTGACAAGTAACAACCCTTCATCGATTTACTGGAATAAAGTAGAACCAAAAATTATATCAACATCTATAGTTGGTATATTTTTATTACACAAAAAAGCATGGGTTGATAAAAAAAGTTTTTTGAAAAAATACTAAAGAAGATTAATGCATAATAATAATTAGCTTGTCTCCCTGTATCTTTCGATTGTGGGTTAATTCCTGTATAGACAAGTACTACAGAACATAAGAGTAAAATATGTAAGAATGTCAGTAAATATAGGAAATGTTCCCAGATTAAATATAAAATTATGTTCTGAATTTTTAAAGCATAAGACAAGCATTCCTCTGAATAGAAACTCAAGAATCATTGAGGCAAAGCAGGAACTAAGTTCTATCTCTAGATTCTGCAATAATATAAAAATTCATCTGGCAGAGGGGCTAGCATGCCAAAAAGTTCCTTCAGTCATACAGCCACCAGTGGTATCGAATCTAGTGGGGTTACTGCAGTCCCGTTGACTTTGTGACAATATGTACTGGGCAGAAACAAACTGTACTAAACGACTTTTTGGCCATATACTGTAATCATTTTCTTCATCAGTGTCACTGTAACTTTTTATTGCTTTCCTGACAAAAACAGAGTTTCTACTTTTGTGTTGTTTGGAAAGTTTGGACTCCTAACAACACAGAATGTGGGATAAAGCAACCTAATAGTGGTTAATTAATAATAAAAAGACTCCTATTTCACATTAATTAATTCTGTCACTTTATTATAACTCAGACTTAAGTGACAGATTACAATGGAGTTAAGAATTTGCTATTTGTTTATGAAGAAAATTAGTGGTCATACAAATATATATAAAAAAGTTATCTGATATGAACATACTCTTCCATCATAAAGCTTCTCCATTCTTTGCATGAATATACTTGTTCAAGGATTTCTATAAAATTTTCCAAGTTTAGATAATATTTCAAATATTTCTTTGGATTTTAATTCCAATAAATTAATGCCTTTCTCAAGTTTAATTAGCTTAGTTATATGATTATAATGATTCTTGTGATAGATTAGTATTTCTGTACACCAATTTGTTCCCTAATCCTGAAAGACAAAAAAAAAATGGTTTGGTTAGGAGCACTGGGAATGTTTAAAATAACATCTTTGTAATGATATAGGGTGGGTTTGTACCTTCCCTCTCTTGTTTGATAGACATCAAAAGCCTAGTTATTTAACCTAATTGTCCAAATACTTTAGCATGTTTGAGTCTCAGTTTTGCTCTTTGTTAAATTTTACAAGATTAAATGAGTTAAAGTCTGTTGTATATTATGCACATCTAACATGATCAATAACCGGGAGTTCTTGTAAATGTCATCACCATCGCCAGTGCTATCATAATTATCATATGTAAATATCCTTCCTAAATATTCCCTGAGAGGCTTGTGATATCTCAGTTTTAAAAAATGGTTTACAAACCTATTTCTACTGGAATAAGTTAAGTTCTAATGTTAGCACATTGTATGAATCTAAATCCATTCTGCATTGTCAAATATGTATGCAATTGATCTTCATTTCCTGACCTAAGATGCTCTGAAGTAACCACATTCATCAATAAAAAGCTCTTATGCAAGACAAGAATGGTGGGTGGAAAGTCTCAAAATAGTTTGTATATTATGTTTGCATCCATCAAGATAAAAGCAGAAAACTGCAAAACACATTTTATTATCTGACAAGCACTATGAAATGCCTACCACTCCTGTATATAAAAATCATATTTTATTAACATAGGTTAACAGAAAGGAGCAACATTTGTGGCATAGCATAAATTTGTAAAGGTCCCTCTTTGTGCATATACCCATAAACTCAATTTAGGACTCATAGAGATTATGAAAAATCTATTGTATTGGCTTGTAAATGGTTTAAAGGCATTCATTAGTACAGCAAACACTTTTGAGAATCAGCTATATATCAAGCAAATAATTAGATCTTGGGTATCCATAAGAAATTATACATGTTCCATGACTTCAAAACGTTCGCAAGCTAAGAAGAAAGATGACCATCAAAATAACTACCTTGGCAGTAACTAGATCACATCCATGTCCCATTTATTGCAATTTTACTCATGGGCCGAAAAAAGTGTTGCATCTGTTTATGTGTCTATATGTGTCTGTTGCAGGGTTGGTGGTAGAGATTACGAGGAAGAAAAAAGAAAAACCACACAAAGTAGGGGTCACTGTAAACAATACATTCACAAATATACACGAATAGGTGTATGTTAGAAAGAACTTTTATTTTTATATAATTCTGTAGAAGTTAAATATAGAAAATATATTAATGAATTAAAGTAAAAAAAATTCAATGCCAGCCCCAGTAAACAAACAGGGATTTATTTTTTAGTTGTGTAAAGTGATACAAATATTTCTGAAAATTTATGCATTCAGTAATAGTTATTTTTTCAAAACCATTTACTCAATACTTAATACATTCCAGCATTGTCTAAATGCTGAAAATACAATGCTAAGCAAATATTTACACATTTGTTGATCTTGCACAGTTTACAGTCCATTGGAGGAGTCAGCTATGAATAAAATAATCTTATAAAAGCATACATATTGATGTATAATTTAAAAAGAAATAAGTACTTTGAAGGAAACGAAGAAAGTGATATGATAGCGTGTATCAGAGGAAATAAACGGTGGGAGAAGTCAGGAAAGGTTTCTTTGAAGAAGTGAGCATTAAACTTAGATTTTGAAAAATATAAGATTTCTCCCAGAAAAAAGAATAAAGGTGGGGTGAGAACATTATGCTAGGGAAAATGATGTGTTTGCGAAGTTAGGTGGCACATAATAGGATAATAGGTTTGAGAACTTGTCCAAAGTCCAGTGTGGCTAGAGCACAGGCCATGAAAAAAGAGACAGTTTGGTACACAAATATTACGGCCTCATATAATACATATAATGCCAAATATATGTATTTGTATTTGTTTTTGTTTTGAGCCAGAGTCTCGCTCTGTCGCCCAGGCTGGAGTGCAGTGGCGCGATCTTGGCTCACTGCAAGCTCCGCCTCCTGGGTTCACGCCATTCTCCTGCCTCAGCCTCCCGAGTAGCTGGGACTACAGGAGCTCGCCACCACGCCCAGCTAATTTTTTTATATTTTCAGTAGAGATGGATTTTCACCGTGTTAGCCAGAATGGTCTCAATCTCCTGACCTCAGGATCCACCCGCCTTGGCCTCCCACAGTGCTGGGATTACAGGCATGAGCCACCATGTCCGGCCCAAATGTATGTATTTTTAAGAGCTGTTAATAGCAAAGAACTTAATAAAGCAAAGGACTTAATAAAGAAGTATATGTGTAATAAAGGAGGGAACTGCGACCAGAGTTACCCTATTGTTCCTGGGGGTAAAAATTTCACAGTGCCAGAATTCCCTGAGAAATGGAATACTAACAAATGACCAGATTTGGAAGGAAATGGAGTGGTATTTTAGAATGATACTTCTGATAATAATGTAGACTGGACATGTGGAACTAGATGGCTGTGAAGGAAAGATGATACTCCCAGTGATGAGGCTGTTTTAGCTTTCTTTTATGTGTAACAAATCATTCCCAAATTCATTTTTATTTTTCATAATTATATGTTTTAAGAATTTGGACACCACAAGGGTAGCTCAGATCTGTTTAACAGAGTCCGGAACCTCAGATGAAATAACCTAATCTCTCTCTTTCTCACTCTCTCTCTCTCTCTCATCCAACCCTCCCACCTCCCCTCTCTTTTGTTCTCTGTTTTCACCCCTCTCTCTATCCTCATAACTCTTCCTCATGTCTATGTTGGTGATCTTCTCCATGACAACCTCAGCTACTGATATTTCTTACTTGAATACTCAGTGCTCCAAGAGGAAGGAAGAAGAATATTCTGGTCTTCTGAAAGACTTGAGCATATTATGCTCACTCTTATGGTCAAAGTAGTGACAGGCCCACCAGAATTCAAGAATATTTGAAGTCTAGGTTGTGCCTTCTGGTTTCTCACCAATCACTTAATTCTGGGATGATGAATTTGGAAAAAGAAGTTGGTTATAATTGTTAAATTGTAAAGTCAGTGAAGTCAGTAATCTGTGATCACCTTCAGCACAAACACAAAGTAGCTAAGCTTAGTTTTATTGCATCCTGTCATTTACCCTTTGATGACTGTTCATTTGTATTTTTAGAATCCCATAAATGAGGTAGCATCAACCAATGTACAAGTCATTCCTTACATCTTGTTGCATAATTCACTCTGTATTGAAGCAGAAGTAACCTCAGCATGTAAAAAAACCCAACATCTTTTTGACACTTCAACATTTTACAAAGTATTAGTAAGCAATTTTAAAAAATCATATATGATATCCGAATTGTACTTGTTAAATGGCATTCTTTGCAGGAGGATCTAGGAGAAATACGCAATTCCAGGTTTTGCACATTAATAAATAGATCAGTCATGAATATCTTGCTTGGCCAATGCAAAGAATTGTTCCCCCCCAAATAATGGAAATATACCAGAAGGAAGTTCTATGAACGTTTGGGACAATTTTAAAATTAAGAAGAGTAATGATAGTACTGGGTTATAGCACATTGAAAAATACTTTATAAGTCTAAGAGCTATAAAAATGTGGGAGGGTGGAGAGAAAACCCTTCTCAGCCTATGAATGAAGATTATAAAAGTAGAGAGAATAATAAAATGTTTTTAATCATCATTTTGCATTCACTAGCCTAAAAATTGATTCAGACAAAAGCCCTCAGTGGATTAGAAAGCCATCAATTAAATGTGTTTGTGGTACAGAATATTAATATGTTCTCTAATATCATCTCATAGATCCCCTACTAGTTTCAAAAGGTAAAGAGTATTTTCACAATGAAGAAATGTAGTATATCTCACTTTAATGAAGTGTTCAAACAGCATCACATGCTTTCCGTTTCAGCTCAAAGAGGTAAAGAGCTGGAGAAAATGTTGCTTCTACCAATAATACAATACGAAAAATAGCTTGGAAAACAGTAAATTAATGACTTCTTCAGCACGCCTCAGAGAATTGAATCCACAGGGCAAACAGCTAATCTGAATCTTAAGAGAAACAGTCGCCCACAGGGAGAAACAGGACCCAGACATTCGTCTGAAACAGAAGACCACAGTGCCTTATAAATTTGAATGAATTGTTTGAGAACAAGGGTGGGCAGGGAAGCATGAAGCCTATTATCAGTTAAATTATGTCCACTCGAAATTTACATGTTGAAGTTCCAACCCTCAGTACCTCAGAATGTGACCTTATTTGGAGATAGTATCTTTAAAGAAGTAATCAAGTTATAATGAGGCCATTAGTGTGCCCTCATCCAATAACACTGGTGTCCTTACAAAAAGTAAAAATGTAGACACAGAGACACTGAAGAAGGGAAGATGAAATGAAGAAACAAAGGGAGAAGGTCGCCATCCACAAGCCGAGGGTAGAGGCCTGGAACAGGTCCTTCCCTCACAGACCTCAGAAGGAACCACCCCTTTATATACCTTGCTTTTTGACCTCTAGCCTCCAGCATGTGAGATAATACATTTCTGCTGTTTGAGCCACCCTGTCTGTGGTACTTTTTATAGTGTCCTAATGTAAAGCCACTGAGGGATGTAGTCATAGTGGGGTTTTCACGATCGCACAGACTTTCCCTCAAGGAAATCCACCAGATTCCCACAGGGAAAGTCAGAGAGCATCCTGAGAAAGCCCAGTGGTGGATCTGGCTTAAGGAAGGAAATGGCAGCCACTGCCAGAATCTGACTAAGCCCTTCTCCCCTGTGTCCCTTTTGGAAAAAAATACTTAGTTTTTCTGAGCAAGGGCATCCAAACATGCAGCATCAGAGTTCTATGAGAAGTCTATTGAGACTGGGGAAATGGATCAAAGCTCAACACTCAAACTCCTCCAGATGTGTCTCGCTTATCATTCCTGAGTAACAAAAACATTGATTTGTGGGTTGGAGGGAACTTACCCTCCCACGTCGCTCCAGTGAGCAAAACTCAAATAAAAATAATAGTAACATAGAGCTGCATGAACTGTAAGAGCCAGGATCCCTCTGGGAGTAACACAAAAAGCATGATCCAAAACCAATCAGAGAAACAAAAATCAGGCATGACTAAGTATCACTAGGGGAATTTGAGTCTCCAGTGCACCAGCCATACCATGGTAACAACAAACTTCAAACCTAACCAACTTCTGACTAGATTAACCCAAACACCCACATTAGTGTCCTAGCAGAACAAAGAAAAAACCATGTTCAACGGCAAACATAAAAATACATTGACATCAGTATCTATTATCTTATGCAGCATATTTTGCTTTCAACAAAAAGTCAAAGAATACAAAAAAGCAAGATAAACACATCAGAAGACAAAACAATCATAAAAGACAGATCTAGAAGTATATGGTTGTTAGAAATATCAAGCAAGATAAACACATCAGAAGAGAAAAAAATCGTAAAAGACAGATTTAGAAATATCAGTCAGGGAATTTAAAATAACTAAAATTGATGCTAAAACTTTTAATAAATCAGGTAGATAACATGCAAAATTAGATAAAAATGTCATCAGAGAGACGGAAATAAGAAAAAATTAAGTGAAAATTCTATAAATCGAAAATATAGTCACAGAAATAAAGAATATTTTTAAAAGGCGTATCTTTGTACTTTACAGTAGAAAAAAATGAATTTGACTTTACATGAATAGAAAGTTTCCAACCTAACATTTCAACACTGAATGAGCAAAAAGCAGAACAGATCATTCAGAAACAGCGAGTCAATATCAAACATCTTGAAACGTATGTAATTTTTAATCCTAAAAGGAGAAGAAGAGAGAATGGGGGAAAAAAAAACTTGAAAAAAATGAATGAAAATTTGCCAAAATGATTGGGATACCAAACCACCAACTCACAACTCTAAGAGAACATGAAGTAGGATTAGGATCAAATAACCCACATCAAGGCATATAATATTCAAACTACTGAAGCCAAAGAGAAAAAAAAAAATTGAAGCCCAGAGAGGGGATGATATTGCCTGCCTCTGTTGTTAGAAACCTGCAAGCAAGAAAAAGCTAGTAACATATTTAAAGTATGAACAACAACAACAACAAACCCTGTAAACTCAGAATTCTATAGTGTACATAGCAAAATATCCTTCAAAAGTGAAGGACAAATAAATACTTTTTTTTCAGGCGAATAAAGACTTTTTCAGACAATTAAAATAAGGAATTTATTGTTAGCAGACGTACTCAAGAAATGCTAAATAAAGTTCTTCAGGGAGAAGTAATATGCTGTAGATCAAGATTTATATATACAAAAGAATGTAGAGTATTGAAAATGGACTAAATGGAGTGAAAATATAATTATTATGTTTAATTGCTCTGAAAAAAACTGATGGCTTAGAGTAATAAAAGTAAAACTGTATTGTGTGTTTACAGCATATGTCAAAGTGAAGTATTTGACAATTATAGCACAAGAGATGAGGGGAGAAATTGGATAGATACTGTTCTAAAGTTCTTAGACTATTTTAGAAACAGTACAATATTTAAAAATGGATTCTGGCTATTTAAAGTATATGTAGAAAATCTATGAAAAACATTTAGAAAGCTAATAAAATAAAGATACTGTTACAAGTCAAAAGAAAACATGAAATGAAATCATAAAAAATACATTAATGCAAATAAGGCAGAAAAATGTTTAAAAAGAAACAAGGAATAAATGGTTGACATAGGTTTAACTGTATTATCAGTAATAGTGAAGGGGCCACTACAGAAAAAAGTTTGACAGTTCCTCAAAAAATTATCATATGATGCAGCAGTTTTACTCCCAGGTATATACACCAACATTTCCTAGGAAAGAATTTTAGACTGAAACAAATGTGCCTGACTCTACTACAAATGTCTGATACAACCTCAATATGGGGCACGGCACAGAGGGAAAGGAACTCACTGTAATGAAGTCTGAATCCATTGTTGATGTTTGACTGTTGGCAGTTTTCAAGCCTCGTCATTCTGTGTTCTTCTCTTGTCCCACATCCTGGCTACCTGGTAAGAAAGGCCACACTATTCTGTCCTTGATGCCAAAGGAAAGTTAAAATCATGCAAGATCCAGACTACAAGAATACAGAATGCTTATTTTAACCTGACCCCTTAACACTTACACACACACACACAGACGCACAGGCACAATCAGTTGCTGCTCCTCAATTAGTTGCTGCTCCGTTCTCTCTCAGGCAATTTTTGAACCTGTTTGAATGTCTTCCCTGCTCTCTGTAGAAAGCCTCACTATGTGAATAATAAATATCTTCAGATCCTTTTGGTTTCTGTGTGGTGTCATCAGTGTCCACAACTTGGGGTGAAAAAGAGTGTCCATGCGCCTTCAAAGTGTGACTATAGTACCACTGACATATGTAGGTTTGAAAAGGGTATTTCCACTGGGTTCTATAAGGATGCAGACACAATAAAATGTACATAAACATTGTATTGTGAAGCATAAACTCCCCTATTCACCACAGAGGTAGTGACTCAAAATTCTGAAACTATATGTGTAGCAGGTTCAAACTAACTATACTTTAGCCAGGTTTCTTAATCTCAGAGTAAGAATTTACTAATAAGCAGGTAAAGTTTTACAAATAAACAGGTTAGTAAGTTAGAAGGAACTCTGTGGTGTAATTAGAATTGCAAATATTGGTATGTACTTATTTCAGTGTGTATGTGTACTTTTTAACAGATAGATAGATGGGGAACTACATATAGATACATGTATCAAGTGCATTCATTGTCTACATACTTGTTTCCTCATACTATATGTCTTAATAAAAGAAAACAGCATTTCTTAGAGAAGTAGCTGATCCTAGAACTTCAGCAGAGAAAATACTAGATTAGCCTGGAGTATCTTACAGTGTCAGAAACTAGGGAGGTGTTCAAAAACAAAAGAAGAGGGCAATGGCAAAGAGACACAGGAAGCAACCTGAAAGAGCTCATAATAATCAAAGCTGGAATAATCTGAGTAACAGAATCATAATAACAAAAATATTATAGTAATAATTATAACCCAAGTATAAAATAAATAAGTATCCACACATCCATATTGACACAAATAAATGACTGGAAAAAAATCGTCAAAAGTGAGGGAAAAAGAATAATTCATTTTTACAAAATTCATTTTACAAAATATTTTTACATTATATTGTGTATCTGTGTGTGTGTGTGTGTGTGTGTGTAGAGACAGAGAGAGAGAGAGAGAGAGGGAGAGACAGGACTCCTTTTTTAGAAGGTGGAACTTAACCCTCCCCTTAAGAATAGATTGGACTTAGTGACTCTCTCAAATAATATAATATGGAGTGAGAAAAATGGTAACTTTAAAGTGGACACAACTGGCAGACACCACCTTAACCAAACAATGACGATTAATATCACCAGTAATAAGTCATGATGATATCTATCATATATCCTTCCCCTTTATGGTATTACTTCCAAAAATCAATAAACCCAGTGTGATAATGAGACAATATCAGACAAACACTAATTGAATGGCTTTCTAGAAAAATGCCTGATCATATTCCTTCAACAGTGTCAAGGTCGTGAAAAATAAGAAAAAGTTATAAAACTGTCATAGACAAGAACAGACTAAGGAGACATAACGACTAAATGCAACATTGTATCCTGGATTGGATCTTTGAATAGACGAAAAGGGCCTTAAAGAGAAAACTGGTAAAATCAGAATAAATCAGTAATTTACTTAATAGCATTGTATGAATACTAATGTATACTTTTAGTAAATATTCTGTAAGTTTGTAAGACGTTAACAGTACAAAGTTGTAAGTTTTATAATAACTTTCTGTATTCTTTTCAACTTTCTATAAATCCAAATTATTAATGCTTCAGGACTTACCATGAAAGTTACTTCCAGAAAATCTCGTTATCAAGTTGAAAAATCTTAAGTCAAATCATTCGTTGGGTACTGTCTGTTTTCCAAAATAAAAGTGTATTTTAAAAACTTAGCACAAAAATAGTATAAGCTTACATTACATTCCTGTGATTATGATGTAATAACACATAGCACAACCTATACTATATTCTTACCAAAAAAAGTCTCGTCTCAAATATGAGAAAATAACAATAATTATCTCTAATTATGGGGAAAGAACAAAACGAATATAGACTTGGCATATTCTATTAGACAACTGGTGTGGGTTTGAAGGAAAAAAAGGCAATACTTTGAAATATTCAAAAATAGAGAAGGTTGGAGTGTGTATTAGTTCCCTAAGACTGCCCTATCAAATCACCACACATTTAGTGGCTTAAAACAAAATGATTTATTCTTTCATAGCTCTGGAGAGAGGAAGTCCAAAATCAAGGTGTCATCGGATCAGTGCTCCCTTTGTACGCTCCAGAGGGAAATTCTTCCTTGCCTCTTCCACGTTCTGTTGGCACCTGGTGTTCCTTTGCTTGTGGCTGCATCCCCCTCTTTGCCTCTGTCTTCACATGGCCTGTCTTCTCTTCTGTTTCTTATAAGGACGCTTGTCATTAGATTGAAGACCCAGCTAGATAATTCAGGATGATTTTATCTCAAAATCCTTAACATAATTACATCTGAGAAGACACATTTGCCCTTGTTTTTTAAAGTAGGGTCACATTCACATGTTCTGGGGCATGAATATATGTTTTTTGGGCCACTATGTAAGCCACCACAGGAGAAAGCCAAGGTTACTAGATGTTAAGGAGACATGAAAATTACATGTAGTTGCAGTGAGCTACGCTTGGTTGGATATGGATGGGAGAATGCCTAGGGAGACGTTAATGAAACAGTTATGACATTGTAAAATAAAATATATTTATTACATATTATTTATTGTATCAATATTATATTTCTTAAATATAATAATGATATTTTTATTATATGGGGAAGAGAACACTGGTTCTTAGGGGTGAAATGTAGATATAATTGAATTTGAAATAATGTCTATAGCTTATTCTCAAATAGTAAAAAAAGTATTATGTGTGTATAGGTGCACAAGCATACATGTATAAAACAGAGCCATATGTAATGAAAGAGAGAAATGAAAGCAAGTCTAATTTTAGACAAGTTTTTACTGCATTCTTTTTTTTGAGATGGAATCTCGCTCTGTCACCCAGGCTGGAGTGCAGTGGCGCTATCTCGGCTCACTGCAAGCTCCGCCTCCTGAGTTCATGCCATTCTTCTGCCTCAGCCTCCCGAGTAGCTGGGATTACAGGAGCCCGCCACCACGCCCGGCTAATATTTTGTATTTTTTAATAGCGACGGGGTTCCATCGTGTTAGCCAGATGGTCTCAATCTCCTGACCTCGTGATCTGCCCTCCTCGGCCTCCCAAAGTGCGGGGATTACAGGCGTGAGCCACCGCGCCCAGCCTTTTACTGCATTGTTTTATTTGATATCGGTTAATTTTTATTTAAAATTATTTAGGAAAACAAAATAATACATTAGTAATATTCTATCTGTTTTTATATTAAATAAAAGAACTGTGACTCAAGATTTACAGATAAAATATGGTTGACCTTTAAACAATGTAGTGATTAGAGGCACTGACTCCCTGCCCAGCCGAAAATCCTCAGGTAACATTTTACTCCCCCTAAACTTAACTACTAATAGCTGACTGTTAACTGGAAGCACATTAATTATATATACTGTTGATTAACACGTTTTTAATGTTATATGTACTATATGCTGTGTTCTTACAATCAAGTAAGCTAGAACAAAGAAATGTTATTAGGAAAATCATGAGGAAGAAAATGTGTTTATTGTTCATTAAGTGGAAATGAACCATCATAAGGATACTCATCTGCCTGGTCTTCACATTGAACAGGCTGAGGAGGAGGAGGAAGAGAAAAGGTTGTTCTTTCTTTCTCAGGGATGGCAGATATATAAGAGGTGGAGGAAGTGTAAAGGGAGTCATGAGAGACAGGCACACTTGGTGTATCTTTGTGTAAATACTTCACAATTTCTGTTTGACATTTTTGTTTTTTCATGTCTCTAAAAATGTTTCTATATGGTACCAATCCTCCTTCCATTGTTTGCTTTAGTTTCGGTGCCCGTATCATAGAGAGATCCATTCACTAAAGAAGTTGAAAGTGATCTTGAATAATTGAAGTCTTTCTGCCAGATTATCTCATATTAACTTGTTTTTCACACTGCTTCGAGTCTTCTTCCTCATCATCTAGCACTTAGTGGCATTCACAGCCATTAAGTCATCTCCTGTTAATTCCTCTGATGTGGTATTTATACACTCCTGAATTTCCTTATTATCCATACCTAAAACCCTTCATTTCTCACCCTCTTTTTATTTTTACCATATCCACAATATCTTTTATGATTGCCTTCATTGGCTCTGTCATAAATACTGTGAATAGTGCTCAACATCTGAACACAGTTTTCTGCAGCAGAAATATATTATTTCAGACTTGATGGCTTTCTCTATAAGAATAGTGACATTTTCAATGATGTAATCCTTCTAGACTTTGATGATCTCTCTAGCAGATTCTCTTCCATGGAAGTGACAATACTTTCCATAGAGTACCATGTATAATGAATCTTAAAGTTCCTTATAACCCTCCAATCTAGAGTCTGAATTACAGGTTGTGTTTGGAGGAAGGTAGACCACTTCAATGCCTTCAGTGTTGAACTCATGGGGCTCTGGGCGGCTAGAGGCATTGTCCAATATCAAAAGAACATTAAAAGACACTTCCTCTGAGTTCCTGATGAGGTACTTCCTGACTTCACTGACAGAGCATCCTTGGAATCAATCCAGAAAAATGGTTTTGACTGTCCAGGCAGCTAGGGTGTATCTTTTCCCTTCAGGGTTTGGCGCTTAGTAGCTTTATAAATAAGGACAATCCTAGTTATAAATCTAAGTGAATTGGCACAAAACAGTACAGTTGACTCTTGAACAATATGAATACGAGGTGAGCTACATAGGTCCACTTATTTACGGATTTATTTTTCAACTAAAATATTGAAGTATTTGTGAGATGCAAAATCTGCATATATAGAGGACTGACTTTTGCTACACGCAAGTTTTACAGGGCCAACTGTGAGACTTGAGTATGCATGAATTTCGTTATATGCTGAGGGTCCTGGTCCCAATCCCCCACATTTACTGAAGCACAACTGTAGAGCTAGCTATCCAGTCCTGCCTTAGATCCTGGTGCTCATTTTTCATTCTTACTAATAAATTTCCATTATTACATCTTTTCTTCTAAACTGGGCACTTTTGTCTTCAATAAAAACCTGCTCAGGCAGACATCCTTTCTCCTCAATGATTTTCATACTGATGTCTGGGAACTTGTCTGCTGCTTCTTCATCAGAAGAAGCTGCTTCTCCTGATATTGTGAAATTTTATTAAGCCAAACCTCTTTCTAAAATTATTAAACTATCCTTTGCTGGCATTAAACTCACCAGCTTTAGATCCCTCACCTTCCTTTTGCTTTAAATTTTCATGTAACTATTTCACGTCTTCTCAACTCATTTTAAAGTTCATAGGTATGTATTCCTTGTAGAACTTCTTCACTCACATAAAAGCTATATTTTCAATAGGATATTAAAAGCTATTTCACAAAAAGTGGAAGGTTGTTGATCCTGCTGGTATAGCTGCAGCATGGGCTTCACAAATTGTTTTTATTTATTTACAATGGCCCTCATGCTAAATTTCTTTATCTTGAAACGATAAGTAACAACAACTGCAGAGCTCAACCTATGGTACATATCAAGCAATTCAACTTTCTCTTTTAATGTAATGACTTTTCTCTGCTTCTTGGGAACACTTCCAGCATTACTAGTGCCACTTCATATAGATGCCATGGTGTTATTCAAGGTTTGTAATATTGCTCTAAACACAATTAAAGATACATAAAAATCAAGTGAAATCACTTTGTACTGCAATATGTGATTTTCTTGACAGATGAACTGCTCATGAGAAGATGATTAGTGCCACACAGCGTTTTAAGTGGATACTCAAACTACTTGAGCTCAACACAATAGGAATGGGAGATGGCTACAAAATTATTATAGTAATACAGCATGCACTACAGTTAATTTTATGTAGCTATTATTTAATACTACATTTTTGTGCTTGTTTACATTTGTCTGTACTGCAGATGGCACCATGTGAGTTCTGACAATAGTTGAGTGCATAAGTTTTGGCACATTTAAACTTTTTATAACAGGTTTATATTTATATTTTATTATATACATGATAGAATAGACCATTATCTACATATATTTTATGCATTCAAGACATATCTAAACTTTTTTTGATATTTCTAAGCTATATGGCTCATCTGTGAGTTTTTTGAAATTGTTACACATCTCCAAAAATTTTTCAATATGTATATTGAAAAAAATATGCATATAAGTGGATCTGCATAGTTCAATTCTGAGTTGCTCAAGGGTCAACTATACTTTTTCCCCCACCACTAAAATTTATGTAGTTAACAATCTTAGGAATTAGTCAAACCGTAAAGGCTGAAACTTTTATCCACAGAAATTAATGGTTTTTAAAATTTATGCAAAAGATAGCATATTCACTTATTAAACAAATAATATTTGGATAATAACTAAAGAATTATGTGGGAAGATTTACATATCTAACAAACAATAAGATTTTAAAAGCAAAATATTAAGTTTTAGGGAAAACACACAATGTTGAATATGTCAATAAATGTTTTTATCATTTACTTTTGATAATATATCAGACATTCATATATAATTATATTTTAGGATCCAACTAATTAAAAAATATTTCATTTCCTAAAATAGAAAAAAATAGCTGCAGAAAACTCTGTAGAGATAGTTCAATTTTGTCCACTCTCTGGCACTTATAGCTGTTGTCTCCTCTGTTCAGCACTAATCTACGTACATAGTGAACGGTGAGAGAATTGTCATTTATATTACTTAATTATGTCAATTTTTCACATTCCAAGGATTTGCTGAATATTACTTCAATTAATGACTGCAGATAGCCTTACATGGAAATATAAGGCAGTTATAGCCAAATAAAGTGCTGTATTGTGTGTGTGTTAAAGAATGGGTATGCTTTAGAATATCTGAACAGTTTATTTTTTATTTATGAAGGTCACTAGTGAATATAATCAATCGAAATGTGACTTGTTTTCAATAAGGGTCTTGATTGAGCAGTCAATAGACAAGTGCATTTCAGACTGCAATTCCAAAGGTCCTTGGAAGCACTCTATTTGGTGGTTTGAGTCAGAAGAATACAACCCTAACTACATAACAATTTTTTTAAAAGTATGCCAAGGCCTATTTTCTAAAAGGGTACAGAAAATTATGAGGTTTTTTTAATTTCAAAAAGCCACTGACTATAAGTAACAACATTTTTTTCTATTAAAATGTTTATGGTTATCCTCTTTCGTTTTCTGTAGCTTTCCATTTAGTCAAATAAAAATAAATTAATTGGAAACATTTGAGTTTATCTTACTTAACAAACATAAGTTTATCTTACTTTGAAATATGTACCAAAATTATTGTTATCTAAGATTCTGTGGGATCTATGCATTTCAGTCATTTATGTATTCCTCTTTTGTTTATATCATTTTAATGGAACAGAGATGCACAACTAGATCCCTCATTAGGGAAGGATTTTGTGCCAGTGTTGCTGGGAGGGCCATCTGCTGTCTTTTTGTTTGAATCTACCATCTTTTTGCGAATGGTCCCAGCTACTGTCTCACCATTTCAGTCTAAAGTAGGACAACTATGACAGACTACTTTAGTCTCAAGCTCTCAGAAGTGTTGGCTAAGAATACAATGAGGCTTCCTTTGCAGCATACCTTTTACCTTTACCCAGTCTAGCCCTGCCAAGCCCTCTAACTCTAAACCACATACATGTGGTGAGTCCAAGAGCATTCTCAATAATCATCTTACACACTACACTGTGTTCCAGACTCTGTTTGTTAAAGAACTTAACATGCAACAAACATGTTAAAAATCTCATTACTGCTTCATTTTTGTAATAACATTTAATTTAGATATTTTCCATATATTGGCCCTGCTAAAATAGAATATAGCATCTTTCATATGGTGGGAACCAATGAGGAAACTTTCCTTTAACTCCCTTTTTACACTTTATGGTAAGTGGCGGGGGGGGGGGGCGGAATGCATTTATAGATCATTTCTAGGCAAAATTGTGAAGCTAATGACCAATTGTTTCTACCTATATGCAGTCTGTTTATTTGACTAGAAATGAGAATCATGGCCTCTCGAAGAGAAAAAAGTCACCATTCTGCATTTAGCTGTATTCATATATTGCATTTCTGTATTTTTTGTTTGTATTGTAAAAAATTCACATTAATAAACAATGTTGTGATGTAAAAAAAAAAAAAGAAAACAAATTGAAGTGACTGAGTCTTCATACTTAGAAATCCAATTCCTGCATTATATGTTTGTTTTTTAAAAAAATTAATTTGAAAATTGCCTTAACCCTTAAGTTATATTATTTTAAACTACTTCTTGTGTGGAGACATTTTATCCTTTCTGAATATTAAGCTTAGTGCTGCCAGATTTAGTGTAACCTTATAGTATTATCTCAACATATCTGTGAACTGAGGATGGCTGCACAGAACCAAGGTGGAGTAACATGATCTGTACTTACCCTCCCCCTAAAAGAACCGCAAAACAAAACAAATAAAATTGGAATCAATGGTTCTCATTCACTAGACATCAAGCAGAGGCACGGTGACTTTTGAGAGATGAAAAGCAACAGAGGTTAGCCTTACCATCGCTCAAATTTACTGCTTGAGAGAGTTTTCAGGCTTTTGCACAGGGAGAAAGAACCCATGTGGAACTAAACAGAATTGAGAGAAAAAAAAATCCATATGAACATCTCAGTAGATGCAGAAACATCATTTCACAAAACCCAACATAACTTTTTTTAAAAACTTTTCAGCAAATTAGGAATACAGGATAATTTTTTTCAACCTGATAAGATGTATCTACGAAATATCTACAGTTAGTACTTAATGGTGAAATTCATCATACTTAAATAAATCACACTTAATGGTGAAATTCTGAATTCCTACACCAAAACTCCCTCACAAAATCAGGAAAAATACAAAGATGTCAGCTCCGGTCACTTCTATTCAACATTATTTTGGAGGTTCTATTCAATAAAATAAAAAGAAAAATGAATAAAACACACATAGACTGGAAAGAAGGAGTAAAACTATTATTATTTCCAAGACCACATGGGCAATTATATAGAAAATCCACTAAGATCTATAAAAAGTTACACAAAATCATAAATAAATTCAGCAAACTTGGTAGGAAGTTACATCACTGTTTTGAAAATTGTGCTTCTATTTACTATCAATGAAAAACCAGAAACTAAAATTTTTAAAATACTGTTTACAATATTATCAAGAAATAAATAGGCTGTAGGGATAAATTTCACAAAATATGTCAGAGACCTTTCTATTGAAAACTGTAAAACACTATTAAGATAATTTAAAGGAGACCTAAAAACATGAAAAATATTATGTGCCCCAGTGTCAGAACACTCAAATGTTAAGATTTAAATTATCTCTATTTTTTTTCTGTGGAATCAAGACAATTTCAATCAAAACTCCATTATCATTTGTATAAAGTGGCAAACTAATTCACAAATTCATAGGGCCTTTCAAAGAAACTAGAATACCCAAAACAAATGTGAAAAAGGAAAAATAAATTTATTTATAGTCTCTGACTTTTAGACTTATTATAAACCTACTCTAATCAAGACAACATAGTATGGTGTAAAAATAAGCAAATATGTAAATGGGACTGAATATCAAGCCAAAATAGAGGCACACTGATATGATAACAATTTTAACACATATTTCTGATATAACTGGATATACATATGCAAAAAACTCACAAAAATTTTTAAAAATAAACAAAGATATTCTAAACCATACCTCACACTATATATAAAGACTTTACAATTTCTAGAAAGAAAACAACCTTTGTCTTCTTGGAGTAATCAAATATTTCTTAGCTACAACACTGGGAGCACAATTTATAAAATAACAAATTGATATACTGAACCTCATTAAAATGAAGAATTGCTCTTCCAATGATTCTGATAAAAGAATAAAAACACAAACTAGATAGTGGATTACAAAATTGCAAACTATATATTTGATAAAGATTTTTTATCTAGAACATATAAACAACTACCAAAACTCAATAATAAGAAAATGAAAAAACACAGTAAGAAATGGGCAGAACATTTGAACAAACACTCTAAATAAGGTACAAGCCATTGGCAATGATCTTGCCACCACCAGTAGCAGGGCCACTCTGCATTTAAAAGTGCCATGAAGAAAAGGTATCCTCTTATAGTCACCACCTGGAAGCTCCTGTTACTGCTGCTGCCAATTACAGCTACTCCACCTTCCCCAGCATCAGGACCACAGTGTAGACACTACTGCCCCGAATCAAACATTCTGCTAGAGCCTGGGAATTACCCTGTTCTTGCATACAACAGCTAGAACTGACTGGCATGCAATATGTAGGGGCCTGGGCAAAGTTCTCTGTCTTGGCTCTACCCTCCCTGCACCTGAGCAAACTGTCCAGGGGACCAGAGACCAACCTGACCCATTCAACTGATACCTGAGCACTTCTCCACCAAACTGCTGCTACTACCATATCACAGCAGGCACCACACATCCACACATGCCACCTCTGAGCCTGGGGACTGGCCCACCCCGTCCATCATAGCCCCTGCCAATACCAGAATGAACTGCCTAGGAGCCAGATGATTGTCCCACCACAGCTACTGCCATTGCCAACATCATGCCAGCTTCTCAGTATCCTGAGGAACTGCCTACCAACTTAGCACACTGCTGCCACCGGTGGCACCCAAGCAAGGTGCCTAGGAGCCCAAGACCTTATCTACCTAGACCAGCTAACATTGGAGCCAGCATATATCATCCTGACACTTAAGGATGGGCATGATTGGCCTGTGGCTGTCCCCACTAAAGCCTGAGGACTGGTTCACCTGATGTGCCCATCCCCAGCAAAACTGTACCACAGCTTACACTAACAACCACACCGAGGCCACTGAAGAAATCACAAACATTACTGACACTTTTTACATATGAATAAATCATACAGAGTCTACACTACTGCACAAACACAGAATCACACCCAAAATGCCCTACCCAACCAATGGCATAGATACATATTTAGGAAAAAGCCTTACCCTGTGAAAGCAAGTTCAAAAAAATTGGAAGGAGTCACTTTATGTCAGATGCACAGATACAAACATAAGGACACAATAAATGTGATAGAGCAAGGCAATAGAACAGCTCTAATGGAACACAATAATTATTAAGTAAAGATTCCAATAAATACATTTAAATGCTTTCCAGCCTGGGTGACAGAGCAAGATTCTGTGTCAAAACAAAGCAAAAAACAGAAAATTTCTAAAATCCTGGGAAAAATAATTCAAAATAATGATATTAAAGAAGTTGTGTGATACACATAATAACATGGAAAATAAGCAATAGAAAGAAATTTTAAAAATCAGTGTATGAATAAGCAGTTTATCAAAAAGATTGATATCATTAAGAACAAAATAGATATTATAGAATTAAAACATTCATTGAATGAAAGCTTCAACAATAGACTATATCAAGCAGAATAGAAAAATGTAGAAATTAAAGACAGCTCTTTTAAAATAACTCATTTAGACAAAAATAATTTAAAAATAATTTAAAAGAATAAACAAAGCCTATGTAACACATAGAACACCATAATGTCACCAAATATTATAACTGTTAGTGTGTTAGAAGGCAAAGAAAAAGTGAAAAGGAAAAAAAAATCTATTTAACAAAATAACTGCTGAAAACTTCCCAAGTCTTACAAGAGATTAAGACATCCAGATACAGAAAACTCATCGATCCCCAAACAGATACAGTTTCAAAATATCTTCTCCATGGCATATTATAATCAAATTGTCAAAAGTCAAAGACAAAGAGGCAATTCTAAAAATAGCAAGAGAAAAGCATCAAGTCATTTATAAGAGAAACCCCATCAGACTAAGAGCAGATTTCTCAGCAGAAACCCTACAGGGAGGGAATGGAATGGTATATTCAAAGATCTGAAAAGATCACCACCAAAGATACTAGACTCAGTGAAGTTTTTCTTCATAAATGAAGAAGAAATAATGTCTTTCCTACAGAAAAAGAAGCTGAGTAAATTCATCACCACTAGATGAGACATGTTAGAAACTCTTAAATCCTATAACTGGAAGTAAAAGGGCAATATTTATCATCATTAAATTACATGAAGGTATAAAGTCCACCTGTAGAGCAAACATACAAATGAAGAAAAGATAAAATGTTACCACTACAGACAACCATGAAACCACAATGATAAAGAATATGAGAGAAAGGAAGGAAATTTCACAAAACAATCAGAAATCAATTCATAAAATTACCAGAATAAGCTCTCATATATTAATAATAACGTTGAATATTAATGTATTAAACTTCTCACTTACAAGATATACACTGGCTATATAGATAAAAAACATGGCCCATGGATATGCTGTCTGCAAGAAACTGAGATCATCCGTAAAGATATGTATAGACAGAAAGTAAATCATTGGAAAAAGATATTCCATACAAATAGAAATATTCCATACAAATAGAAACCAATAATGATCAGGAGTAGCTACACTAATGTTAGATAAAACAAACTTTAAGTTAAAAACAGTTCAAGTAAGACAAAGGAGGTAATTATATAATAATAAAGTAAATAAATAAATTTCAGAAAAATCAGAAAGGATTTAACAAGTCTAAACATATGCCCCCAAAACCAGAGCACCCAGATACATAAAGAAAATGTTATTAGATCTAAAGAGAGAGAGAGGGATAAACTTCATTACAGTAATAGTTGGAGAGTTCAACATCCTTCTTCTGCATTAGAAAGTTTATTTACACAGAAAAAAAAGAAATATTAGCATTTAGCTGCACACTAGACTTCTACAGAAAATTTTATTCAGCAGCTAGAAAACATATCCTCCTCATCAGTATATGGAAATTTTTTTTTATGATAGACCATATGGTAGGACAAAAAAGAAGTCTTAACAATGTTTAGAAAATGAAAATCATATCTAATATATTCTCAGATAGAAATAGAATAGCATTAATATTCAATAACAAGAGAACTTCAGAAACTGTATGAGTATATAGAAATTATACAATATGCTTCTGAATGACCACTGAGTCAAGGAAGAAATTAAGGAAAAAGAAGTTTTAAAGTTGAAACAAATGAAAATCAAAACACAACTTACCAAAATCTATAGGATACTGCAAAAGCCGTTATAAAAAGGAAGTTTATAGCAATATACACATATTGAAAAATAGAAGATTCTAAATAAACTATCTAAAATGTATCTCAAGGAACTAGAAATAGAATAAAAGAAACAATAAGGAACAGAGCAGAATGAAATAAAATTGAGACTAAAAATATACAGAAGATCAAAAAATAAAAATTTGGTTTTATGAAAAGGTACACAAAATTGGAAAATTTTTAGCTAGAATAAAAGTAAAAGAGAGAAGACCCAAATAAATATAATTAGAAATAAAAGGAAACACTACAACTGATACCCCAGAAATACAAAATATCATCAGAGATTAATATAAACAACAATGTACTAACGAGTAAAAAAACATAGGAAATTGATAAATTCCTGACACATACAACCTACCAAGGTTGAATCAAGAAGAAATAGAAAACTGTAATTAATGAATAATTACTAATGCAACTAAATTAGTAATAAAAGTCTTAGAAGTCCAAGGTGGAATGGCTTCACTACTAAGTTCTTCCAAACTTACACAGAAGAACTAAAACCAATTATCCCAAAGTATCCTAAAAAAGTGAAAAAGAAAGAATGTTCCCTAATTCATTCTATGAGGCCAGCACTACCTTGATACCAAAACCAGGCAAGAATGCAACTAAGATAAAAAACTACAGGTTAATGTTCCTCATGAACATAAGACACAAAAGTTCTCAACAAAACACTGGCAAGCTGAGTTCAGTAATACATCAAAAAAATAATACACCATGATTAAGTGTAACTTATCCCAGAGATATAAGGATTGTCCAATATACACAAATCAACAAATGTGACATATCGCATCTTCAGAATGAAGAACAAAAATTATCTCATCATCTCAATAGATGCAGAAAGAAAACATCTGATAAAATTCTACACACCTTCATGATAAAAACTCTCAACAAAGAGGCATGAAGAGAACATACCTCAACTTAACAAGGCCCATATATAATAAATGTGCAGCTAACATTATATTGAAATGCAAAAAGCTTAATATTTTTTTCTTTTAAGAATGGAAACAAGATAAGGGAGTCCCTATTTACCGTCTCTTATTCAGCATAGTACTGGAAGTCAAAGCCAGAGCAATTAGGCAAGAGAAAGAAATAAATGTCATCTAAATTAAAAAAGAGAAAGTCGAGTTGTTCCCCTTTGCAGAACATAAAACTTTATGTCTACAAAAAACCTAGACTCTACCAAAATCTCAGATCTAATTAAAAAAAATAAGTAAAATTGCAGGATACAAAATCAGCATAAAAGAATCACTAGTGTTTCTGTACACCAATAATTAACTACATGGAAAAGAAATTAAGAATCCAAACTCATTTATAGCAGCTACAAAAGAATAAAATACCTAGAAATAAATTTAACCCAGAAGATGAAAGGCCTCTACAGGGAAAACAACAAAATTCTGATAAAAAGAATTAGAGAACACAAGAAAAGGCAAAAACATTCCATGCTCATGGATTGAAAAAAATTCACATGATCAAAGTACCATACTACCCAAAGCAATCTATGGAGTCAATGCAATCCCTATCAAAATAATAATGGCAAATATTACAGAAACGGAAAAAAAAATCCCAAAATTCATGTGAAACAGAAAGAGAGCCCAAATAGCCAAAGCAATTCTGAGTAAAAAGAAGACAGCTGGAGGCATTATACTACCTGACTTCAAAATACCTTCCAAGACTATAATAACCAAAACACCATGATATTGATATAAAACAGACACACAGACCAATAGAGCAGAATATGGAATTAAGAAATAAATCCACATATTTATAGCCTACTTAGTTTCAACAGTGGTGTCAAAAACATACATTGTGAATAGAATTCCTTCTTTAATAAATGGTGTTGTGAAAATTGGATATTCACATGCAGAAAATGAAACTAGACCCCTGTCTCTTGTACAAAAATTAACTTGAGATGTATTAAAGACTTAACTCCTGGAATTATAAAACTTCTAGAAGAAAATATAGAGGAAACACCTCAGAATATTGATAGAAGTGAAGATTTTATGGATAAGACCTCAACATCACAGACAATGAAAGCAAAAATAGACAAATAGGACTATGTTAAATTAAAAAGTTCCTTCACAGCAAAGGAAATAGTCAATAAAGTGAAACAATAACCTGTTGAATGGGAGAAAATACTTGCCAACTATTCATCTGACAAGGGACTAATATTCAAAACATACTAGGAACTCAGATAGCTCAAGAGAAAAAAAAAAAAGATCCCATTAAAAAACTGGGCAAAAGATGTGAGTAGACATTTTTTAAAAGAAGACATAAAAATGGCCAACAGTTATACGAAAATATTATCACTGTCGTTAATCATTAGAACAATGCAAATCAAAACCACAATGAAATATTATTTTATTCCATTTATGATGACTGTCATTAAAAAGGCAAAAAGTAATAAATGCTAGCAGGGAACTGCTAAACGGAACTCTTATACACTGTTTATGGTTATGTTAATTAGTACAGCCACTATGGAAAACAGTATGGAGATTTATAAAAAAAAAATTGGTACAGAAATACTTCAGAGGTTTAACTGGCTCACAGTTCTGCAGGCTGTAGAGGAACTACAGAAGCATCTGATTCTGGGGAGGCCTCAGGAAGCGTCCAATCATGGCAGATGGCAAAGGGGGAGCAATTACATCATATGGTAAAAATGGGAGAACGTTAGAGAGAGAGTGGAGGGGGAGGTGGCACACAGTTTTGAATGACCAGATCTCATGAGAACTCACTGTTACAAAGACACACCAAGCCGTGAGGGATCCAACCCCATGATCCAAACACCTCCAGCCAGGCCCTAACTCCAGCATTGGAGATTACAATTCAACATGAGATTTGGGCAGGGACAAATAGCCAAACTATATCACTATGTTAATTAAAATAACTCAGGCACAGAAAGACAAATAGTACACGCTCTCACTCACATGTGAAAGGTATAAACATTAATCTCATGAAGGTAGGGAGTAGAATGATAGATACCCTGGATGGGAAGGGCGTGTGTTGGGGTGTGGGGGGAAGTAAAGAGAGATTGGTTAATGGATACAAACATTCAGTTAGAAGAATTAATTTCTGATGTTGATAGCAGAGTAGGGTGTCTATAGTTAACAACAATTTATTGCATACTTCAAAATAGCTTGAAGAAAGAGCTTGAAATGTTTCCAACGTAGAGAAATGGTGAATACTTGAAGTGATGGATATCCTAAATACCCTGACTTGATGATTACACTTTCTATCCATGTAACAAAATATTGCATGTACTTCATAAATAAGTACAAATATTGTGTACCATCAATACAAAAATTTTAAAAAGATTTGAAACACATTTCACCAAATAAGACATATTTATGACAGAGAAGCACATAAAAATACATTTAATATTATTATTAGAGAATTGTAAATAAAAATCACAATCAGATACCACCATACACCTATTAGAATGGCTAAAACTTAAAAAACTGATCATATCTGGTGGCGATGGGCATGTGGAAGAACAAGCACTCTCATACGTAGCTAGTAGAAATATTAGAAATATAAAACGTACCACCACATTAGAAAATAATTTATCAGTTTCTTAAAATGTTTAAGCATATCTGTACCATATGATCCAGACATTCCATTTTAAGCCCTTACCCAAGAAAAATGAAAGCATATTTTCATACAAAAATTTTACATAAACTTTCATAGAAAGTTTATTTATCATAGGCAAAATCTGAAACATATCTCATTGCCTATCAAAAGGAATAAATATAAATAAATATAAATATAATAAATAAAGTTGGTAAAAAAAAAGGAGCACAAGTGATTTAGGATAAGTGATGTTTTCTTAAGAACTATTGGAAAATGGAAACTCAAGTAGATCAGGAAGATAGTTGAAAATCACTGAACAATACAAAAGATATATCAGCTCACAAATTTCAAGTCTACATTACTGAGGTCTGATGTTACAATGTATAAGATGGTTCAATTAATCAATATTATTTATTTTTCTGTTTATTCATTCATTCATCCTTTCTTTTACCCAACCACTAATTCAGTTCATTTTTTAAATAATTTATGCTTGTATTAGTCAGAGATCTCCAGAGAACAGGAGAAATAGGATATATTATATGCTATTACACATATTACTTCATATATTATATTATATATACATTATATAGGTATGTGTGTGTATATATGTTATATAATATAATATATATATATGAAGAGATTTATTATAAGAAATTAACTCATACGATTATGGACATTGACAAGTTGCAAGATTTGCAGGGTGACCTGGCAAGCTGCAGATCCAGGCAGGAAATGATTTAGTTCCAGTCCAAGTCTGACTGCATGAAAACCAGAAAAGCCAACTGTAGTTGATGATATATTTCCAGTTCAAAGGTTGGCAGGCTCCAGACCCAGGAAAAGCTGATGTTTCAGTTAGTCTGAAAGGAAGGAAAAAAAAAAATGATGTCTCAGTTCAAAGGATGTCAAGGAGGAAGAATTCTCTCCTACTCAAGGCAGGGTTAGCCTTTTTGTTTTGTTCTGTCCTTTATCTGGTTGAAAGGCACCTACCTACCTCCATTAGGAAGAACTAATTGCTTTACTCAGTTTATTGACTTAAATGTTAACCTCATCCAAAACCACACTCACAGACACAACCAGAATAATACTTGCCCAAATATCTGGGCACTCTGTGACCCAGTTAACTTGACAAAATTAGCAATCACAAACTCAGCCCTTGTCAACTGTATGTCAATGGTGTATGATACTCATACACATGTCTTTAAGCCATACTTAATCTCCAAATGATAACAAGGTCTTAATTCTGACTAGCATGTACAGCTAGCCTGTGCACAACTGAAAATGTGCTAACTCCTTTTCAAGAAGAGATGCCGTCCTTGAATGATGTTTTCTTTTCTTCTTGTTATGTTGTACTTTAAATACTATGATGTAAAAATTAACAATACTTAAACACTAATGATATAGAGTTAATACATCATGCTCTACATGATAAAGTAATAAGAGAGGGAAGGAATCAAAAATATTATAAACATACACATACATATACATATACACATATATGTAATATGTTTACATCTGTGTGTGTGTATATATATGCATAAATATACTTATAACAAAATTAGGATAAAACACTCACGGCAATTACTGGCTTCATTTCTGAAACTGGTGATGTGTTTATAACTGGTATTTATTACTACTTTCCTCCACTATCCATTTTGTGTTCCCTTTCCTTTCAGCAAGCATTTTATCTGGTCACAGTCTCATACTTGATGAGGTGACCCAAACCTTCACTCTTGAAGGATCTAAGACATTAATAATCCTGCTTGAATTGATTGTAATTTCTTGGACCTTAATCATAGGTCATAGAGGCACTAGGATCCCCAAATGGCTGGGCAGCAGTCTTGACTTCCAATAATGGAATCATTGTTGTGTCTTCCAATGGAAGCATTTCTCCCTTTGGGACGGCAGGGCATAAGGTCTTCAAACAGAAAGCTCAAATTTTGTTACTAAGTGCTTAGAAGTAACCATAAATGGTGTCACTCCCATTTCCACCCCTTGATTCCTGGACCTGTGAATCTTAGCACCATATATTAGATGCTGATTTAGAGCATATGTAGCCTTCTGGAGAATTTTGCCTCAGCCCATCATGTATTTCCACCTAGCTGGTGCTGTAATTGAGTCTTCAAAGGCTATTCCACCATGCTATCAAGGAAGCTGCTTTAGAATGGTGGAAAACATGGTAAGAACAGTGAATTTCATGAGCATGGGACCATTGTCATACTTCTTGGCTGTAAAGTGAGTTCATTAATGAGAAGGGATGCTATATTGAATAACATAATGATAAATAAGCCATTCTATAAGTCCAGAGATGGTAGTTCTGATAAAAAGCATTGTGTACAGGAAAGGCGCATACATATTCAGTGCAAGTATCCATTCCAGTAAAGACAAAACATTGTCCTTTCCATAACAGAAGTGGTCCAATGTCATCAACCTGCCACCAGGTAGTTGACTGATCACCCAGAGGAAGGGTGCCCTGTTGCGGGCTCAGTTTTAGTCTTTGCTACTGGAAGATTTGTCACTTAGCAGTGGCTGTAACTATGTTGGCTTTGGTGAGTAGAAGTCGTTGTTGCTGAGACCATGTATAACCTCCAGTTCTGCCTCCTTGGCAGTTTTTATATGAGCCCATTGGGCAACTAGTCAGCTGGAGGAAGAGGCTGACTAGTATTCACAAAGTAGGTCACCCTATATACTTGATTATTAAAATCCTCTTCTGCTGAGTCACCATTGTAAGCTTTCACACGAGACATACATATTTTCATGACTTTTGCCCACTCAGGAATATCTATTCATAGAGGTCTTCCCCAAATTTTCTTGTGACCAATTTTCCAATAACATTCCTTGCAAGTCCCTGACTATCCGGCAAAATCATTGGCTAGAGCCCACGAATTGGTATATAATTGCATGTTTGACTATTTCTGCACTGAAGCAAGGTGCACTCAGGTGCACTGCCTGAAGTTCTGTCTACAAGGAAGGATTTCTTTTCACTACTGTCCTTCAGGGATGTTCCAGAAAGGGGCTGTAGTGTTGCAGCTATCCCCTTTTTATTGGTGCCAGTATATCATGCAGAACATCTGTAAACCAGGTCTCAGTCTTATTTTTCTCAGTGAACTGATCAAAGAACTTCCCATGTAGCTGTAGGTATGGTCTGAGAGAGAGAAGGCAGTGCAGCAGAAGTGGGGACCATGGGCATTTGGGCCATTTCTTCACATAGCTTACTTGTGCTCTTCAGGGCTTGCTCTGGCCTGAATATATACATACCTCTTCCATTTGATAATGGAATATTGTTATGCATAGCCAGCTTTATGGCTTAGAGAGTGAGATAATAACTATAAGATTGGTTTTGGCCAAAACCACAATTACTTTTGCATCAACCTAATAGTGAATGGAGGCTCAGGTCTCCTGGTAGCCTAGTGGCCCATGCTTAAATGTTCGATCTCTACTAACGCCTGGTAGCAGGCAAAGAGGCTTTTCTCAAAAAGAGAATATTCACAGAGGATGGCAGTGTTTTGCTCCAAAATCCTAAGGGCTTACACTGCAACTCACTTATAGGAGACTCCCAGAGGTTCTTTGAATTCTTCTAACATTTGAGAATTAATACAATAATACAAAATATAGAAAGAAGGAAGCAAAAAATAACCCAAACACTAGTCATTGTTTCTGTATCTCTTCCAGCATTTAATTATGCATATTTTGAATTCATTACATTGCTAAATCATAGTGACAATGACTTAATGTGCATTGCTTTTAATTTGTTTAAAATTATTTGTGTTTAAAGTTTTAATATTTTGTTTTGAGACAGGGTCTTGTTCTGTCGTCCAGGCTGGAGTTTAGTGGCATGGTCATGGGTCACAGCAGCCTTGAAATCCAGGGCTGAATCTATCCTCCCACCTAAGTCTCCTCAGTAGCTGGAAATACAGGTGCACACCACCATGTCCAGCTAATTTTTGTATTTTTATAGAGACAGCGTTCATCGTGTTGCCCAGGCTGGTCTTGATTTCCTGAGGTCAAGTGATCTACCCACCTTGGCCTCCGAAAGTGCTGGGACTACAGGCATAAGCCACCATGTCCAGCCAAGTTTTAATAAATATTTTAATGGTAGCATAGTTTTGCTTTTATAAATCAACTTAATATACTTACATTCATTTTTGCCATTTATGTGTTGTTTTTTATTTTTTTATTGCATAATTATTAAAAAATTCAAAAATGATGTCACAATATCAGCAACATTTTACCTAAAAATTCATATTACCTTGTTATATGAGTTATGTAAAATAAAATAACAAAGAAAACAAACTAAAAGTCCTGAATTTCAATGATCAGGGGTAAATCATGACCTCTCCAGAATTTCATAGGCCTAACATTTCCTTATTGAGTTACACTTAGTTATAAGTTATGACTTTATTATGACACGCTCCCAGTTCCTGACCTGACTTCTTTGGCTTTTGAGATGCTTGAAAGACAAGTGAGGGAATAAATAAATAAATAAATACAGCTCAGCCAAAAAAATAAATAAATAAAACAACCCCTAATGAGGAAAGTACCTGAAAGATATGAGAGTGATTCATTGGTGAAAAGAATGTTGAATTGGGCGTTAGGTGCTTCTTTTAATTGCAAGAAGTTATTCAAGGGAGGCTTTTGTTGCAGATTGATTTCCATGTACACCAAGAACAGAAAAAATATTGGATAAGCTTAAAAATAAAATAGAGTTAGGTTAGAAGCAAAAATGTGTGATGTGACAGTACCAAAACCTGTTACTGAGAATCTCCTAGGGACCAAGAATGGAAATTCTTAAGCATGGCAGTTTAGAATTTTCTTTTGAAAAAGAAATAATTAAGTGTTTTGTAACTAAAGATCACGGTTGTAAACTTCTTAATACTGAGAATTTTCAAAGGCAAATTGGGGCATTTTTTAGAAGGGTAAAATGTACACACTTTCAAAATATTTCTCCGATGCTAGAATAGAGTTGTACATATCCTTATAACATGTAAGCTGTGCAGCAAGTAAGCGTCAAACTATAAAATATTAGATTAATGTGCTAAACAGCTGTCTTTAAATTTTAAATAGCCAGGGGAATATAATTCTGTGATTAATTGAAAAAATATTTAAAAAGAATAAAATCTAACTTATGGAACTTCAAAATATCCTTTCAAATTCCCATTTCCTATTTGACTCCTGCAGATTACTTCCATACAGTGCTCCCACTGACTAGAACAGAGATCCTTAGTCAAAAGAGAAATACTAGTGATAAACAGACAACTACTGGGCCTATTTGTGTACTCTGAAGGGAAGTATGGTCACTTACCTTAACTTACATGCATGTATAAATATTTATTCATATCTAAGTCAATATGCACCAAATCTTAGATACAGGTTTTTGTATATGTTTCCCCATTACTACACCGTTAGTTTGAGAAGGAAAATCACAACTAAACCAATGTGATCACATAAAGGAGTCAAAGTACAAGAAATAATATATAGGTCAAACACTAAGACTTCAAAAAGGTTTTACACTTAATTTATCAATCACAGCTTCTCAGAGGCATAGAAGCCATCAGTCTAATGGAATGCAACACACCTTCCCCACTTAGTTTATCATACAGCAATTTAGGGGCCAATTACATTGTTGAGTGTTTCAGTCCTCTGCATCATCACAAGACCTACCCTGGGTCAAGAATATACTTTTTAAACTAATTATCCTCTTTAATTCCTAACTGACATATTCTAAGTATTGTATTTTACTTTCCCATAAACAAGTAACTGGTGAGTACATTGAAATACGTTGTGCTGTAGATTTTTCTGGGGGTATTAGCTGTTTGGCAGCTTCCTCCGAATCATCACAATAAAGGTCATCTTTCATCTCATCTAGGGTGACCCTATGTTAATCAATGTGTCTTCCACTTCCATATGTATTCATTTCAAGAATTTTGAAGGTTTAGTCTAACATCCCTTTTTAAGCTTCATTCAGACATTATCCTAGAGACCAGAGGTGACATGCATAGTGATATGTTAATTATTTATTGTCAAAATTACATCGGCATAAAAATATTAGCTGAGTGGAAAATCTTATAATTTTAACGTGCCGCACCATACAAACATATATTCTATGCTAATAATCCTTTAAATCAAAAACTTATTTTTGAATTTTTAATAAAGCTAAAATAAATTGATACATTATTTGATGTGATGTTATTTAGCTTTCTTTCTTTTTTTTAAAACTTGCATTTCAATCAGTTGCTTAAAAGGTCATGTTTAATGTCACATTAGCACTTTTGCAGAAAGATTTATTTTTGTTTAGGCTTAGTATAAAAGGATAAAAACTTTCTGGGTGTTCGTTCCAAACAGTACTTTCCAAAAGTTCCAGCCACAGTTTCAGCATGACTCCATTAAGGTGTCCATCTCCAGCCAAGGACACCTAACCACTATAAAACTTTATAACAAAAAGTACAAAGTAATATTTCTTCATTGTGTCTTTCTCTTTTGGCTTTTTAAAATTTCTTACACAGGTAGGTAAACATTAGATATCAATGTAGATACAGGTGTCATATCTATATAGTAATTCTAAGCAGAAAATGTTACTCAGATAATGTTCTCTTAAACTAGATTAGTATTAGAAAATTATATGAATCAATGTCTTTCATTTTTTTTGAACATCAAAGTAACTCTCATTCCTTGCCTCATTTTTTTCTCCCACTGGCAAATAGCTTCTCCAAGGATAATTAAAAACACAAAACAAACAAACAAACAAAAACCCATAATTTTCTGATGGCCTTACTGAACCTCACTGAAACTGACTATATGGTTGGTGCAAAAGTAATTGAGGTTTTTGCCATTACTGTTTATATTAGGTTGGTGCAAAAGTAATTGCAGTTTTGCCATTACTTTCATATCTCTTCTGTGCTGTGCAACTGAAATCATCCGCGACTTTAGTGAATCAGGCAAGCAAATGGCATGACAATAGTCCCTGCTATTTTTGACATCCTGGCATCATTTCTTTATCATTTACAGTACTCCAGTTTGGTGCTGGTATGCTGCTTACCACGTACTAAGTAATCTATGTAATTTAAACCCTGAAAAATAACAAACTGGCATTTGAGAATCTGTACTTCTCATATCCTGGGCCATTGTCATTACTTAAGGATATATGAGGCTGAAGGAGCATTTGATTCTGGTTTCAGAGAGAAAAAAGGTTCCTGTTCATTTATAATAATTATCAGGATAAATAATCTCTCTTCCTGATTCATGTTAAACCTGGAAACACATAGATCTGAAAGACACTGATATACTTGTTGATTCCTCAGGAAGTCTTAGCTTTATGTTTAAATAAATACAATGGGAGACATAAAGAAGAGAAAAAGTTTCATTTCTTCATTCAGTGATGAGGTTCCGGATGATCCTAGATAAATCATAAGAGCCAAAAACATCCCTTTATTTCTTAGACCAAAAACTTTTTACCTTTATCCCAACAATGCAGGAATGAGAAAACCTCCATTTCTCACAATTAAAGTATAATTTGAACATTTTTTATTTTTTTCTTATTTTTTTACTAGTTTTTCAAGTTCGACACCTGCAATGTCTAGTTTGGTCTTATAGAGTATATTTGTCTATACTTATTTTATGAACTGATAATATACTGTTTACAAGTTATTTGACACTAAATAATAAACCACATGATATTCATATTTAATATTTTCACATGAATATATTAAATATAAGGAACAGATTTTACTTATCTTTTATATCCTCTATAATACATAGAAGAATGCTATATGTCTTGACAGGAAAAGAAAAATTGCTGAATTTCTAAGTTGATGACTGTCACTACATTTTTCATATATTAAGAGCATATTAATGAGGGCTAACACATGCTGCTTTATAGTAAAAATGATGGAACCGTTAAACTAAATTGTACTTAAATTTGTCATTTAATATAGGCAGAGAAAACTGTGATGAGATGGAAGGAATTGCTGAACCTTATATACATCCTTCATCATTCAAAATATATTAATTTCTGTCATTTTAAAGGTAAAAAATCAATTTTAAAAACAGTAAGAATTTAGAGACATAAAGCTATATTTTGTAAGTATTTTAGACAGGTACAATTGATTCTACAATGTGAAATACAGGTTAATAGCATTCACAAATCATATACTGCCATCCATCTCTTTCATCCTGATGCTGGGGAAAATATGATTACGTAGCATTCTTTTCTTAAACCAAAGTTTCTTCCCAGTCCTTTCACAGCTTCTACTCCCACATTTTTATCTTGATCCATAGATTCCACCTCACTGCTTTTGCATTTGGAAAGCTCACCTTAGATTTTTTTTTGTCTTTTCACTTCAATGATATCATAGATGGATATAATAATCATTAACCATGCTTAATTTTTCTTATGTTTGAATTTTGCCATGATAAATTCTGAGGCTAATTTTGTCAATTATAATTGTGATTTTTTTTCTATTTATATGCCTAAAAAACTTGTAGTGATATTTGAAATTTATTTTCTAAGCAGGATATGTCTGTGTCTCTATCATCACATTTCAGAATTTCTTATCATGATGTGCCCATTAAACTTGACCTTCCTCATTCATGTTCATCTGAAGCACTATCTTCAAACTTCTTTCTTCCTATGTATTTCTCTATATATACTTATCTATCTCAGTTTTCTAGCTTTCATTGCATCATTTTATTTTGGTCTCTGAAAATCTATCATTTATTCTCTTCAGAAGTGATTTGCAAATTACTTCTAAAATCCTCTTGTTTTTTTGTTGTGGTGGTGTTTTTTTGTTGTTTGTTTTTTAAACTCAAACCTGTCTGTTTACTTAGGATAGTATGTCTTGGAGCTCTCTTAAGTGATAGAATTTTTCTAACATTCTGGACTTTTCATGGCTTGGAAGAGAGCTAGGTGTCCTACTTGTTCCACATTGTCATTTCCGATTTTTTCTCTCCTCCTTCCTTTAACAACCCCACATCCTTGAAGTTTGTGTCATCAGGCTTACACCACTGACTTTACCACTTTATTACTACCTGGTATAACATTCCAGATTATCCCTCTTTTTTTATTTTTTGAACACTTCAGCTTCACGGTGTCACTCCGTATTAGTCCATTTTCACACTGCTATAAACAAATGCCTCAGACTAGGTAATTTATAAAGAGAAGAGGTTTAACTGACTCACAGTTCTGCATGGCTGGGGAGGCCTCAGAAAACTTACAATCGTGGTGGAAAGCAAAGGGGAAGCAAGCTTGGACTTTCTCACATAGTGGCAGGAGAGTACGTGCGAGAAGGAGGGAGTGCCACACTTTAAAACTATCAGCTCTCTTGAGAACTCACTATCACAAGAACAGTATGGGGGAAACCACCCCATGATACAATCACCTTTCACCTGGTTCTTCCCCATCCACACGTGGGGATTATGATTCAAGATGAGATTTAGGTGAGCACAAAGCCTAATCATATCACACTCTATCCCTCTGCTCTTTTATTCCTTTCACTCTTCTTGCTGACATTTGAAATCAAACGAAAACCCTTGACTCCTAATTTCTTGCCCTCCTAAAGTCCTAGCATCTTTTTAGCAACAAATTTCAGCCAGTTACTTTCTAGCAGGACTTTTTACCCCAAGTCCAAAATCCTCAGTTCAGTCATTTGATCCTATTAGGAGCCTATAATTCACTACTCTTATCAGTTTTAACCCATTCATCACTTCATCCATGTCCTATTTTCTTCCTCCACTTATTTCAGATTCCTCATCTTAGAAATTTATTCAACCCTTGCTTACAGCCTTAATTTTATTATCTTTCTCTCTATCAGCAAAAACCCCAAACCTGGTTAATCTTCAACATAAGGAAACTTTATAGAGCACGTGTTCAACTGGATGTCACAGGAGAAAAATCACACAACTTTGTTGTCATGATTTATTGAAATCTTTTTTTCACTAGACTTCATATGGATTTACTTTATACCTATTGGCTATACTATTGTGTTCCCAGACAAATATGCTTTCTCACCCTCCAAGGCAAGCACTCCACAGTCCTTCTCTCCACAAACCTCCTATACCCCCTTGCCTACAAACTGTGTCTTTGGGTCATACCTGGGAAAATTTAAGGGATAAGTTGGGAAATACCTGGTTATTCTACCACCAAATCCACCCACCAACCTGTTTTTCTACTTTCTTGCTATTTTCTCTTCTGGTGGAAAAAATGCTCTGGTGTCTCTCTCATGTCAAGTTCTTGGTGCTATTCTGATGTCTGACATTTGTTGCCTTCTATAGCTGTTGCACCAGTATTTCACCCTGCTCCTGCCTCCTAAATGTATCCCTTTTATTACTATTACTTATATTTACATTTAGACATGTATAAATATTTTCTGATTAAAATCAATGGTCTGCTCCTGTATCTCTTTCCTGATGGTACTATGCTTCTCATTAAGAGCAAGACCTGGCTTGGCGCGGTGGCTCACACCTGTAATCCCAGCACTTTGGGAGGCCAAGGATGGCGGATCACGAGTCAGGAGATGGAGACCATCCTGGCTGACACGGTGAAACCCCATCTCTACTAAAAATACAAAAACTTAGCCAGGCGTGGTGGCGGGCGCCTGTGGTCCCAGCTACTCGGGAGACTGAGGCAGGAGAATGGTGTGAACCCAGGAGATGGAGGTTGCAGTGAGCTGAGATCGCACCACTGCACTCCAGCCTGGGCAACAGAGCAAGACTCCATCTCAAAAAAAAAAAAGAGCAAGACCTTGTCTGAGTTGTCTGTTGATGAATACTCCTGGACCCGAAGTGCCTGCAACAGAATCATACTCCATTTATGTCTTTGAAAGAATAATTGCATGAATAAATGAATTTATGAATTTATGTGTAGTACCTCATATAAATACACATACAGTATTCCCAGAGAATCGCTTCAGAAAAGTTCACAAATGTCAAAAAATTATTAAATTTTATCCAAAAAAAGTATAGACAGTACAAACATATTAATTGTATTATTTTCTACGAGACAACAGCAAGGAAAGAGAAAGAAATTAAAGTGTATTTATTTAGTGCCATAAATTAACAGCTGGTGAAATGATTGATACTGTTTACATGCCTCTGATGAGATGGGCTCAGGTAGGTTAAGTCACTTGCCTAAAAATTCCAGAGCTTATTAATTTATGAATTTGCTTGCAAACCCAAGTCTGGGTCATTCCCTTTGCACCACCACGTGGAAATTTATAGCTGAAACAGTGGGGTTTCTTGATGGATTTAAGAGAATGAAAGAGAAAGGAAAATTGGTTCTTCTTCCTCACCTATTTCTTTTATTGTCTCATGTATTTTTGTTATTTGTTAGGCTTAACCTCCCAATCAATCTTTCTTTATTTACTTTGTACTTTTGAAGATGAATACATTGTTACTTCTCATTGTAATCTCCACTAACATCTGTATTTCCTTTATAACTTAGTTGACCTATTTCTTTTCTCTGCCTTAGATTATAGCCACCTCCATTGCCTGAACCCTTAAAATGCAAATTACAGCTTACTACATATATTTCTTTTCTCTTTTAATATTCTTGTTTAAAATAGACACATTTCAGTTTATTTGTTGCATTCTTGGAGTGCCTATTTGTAAATTAAGGGGCCATCTTTTTGAAGATGAGATGCTAACTGTTCAAATAATTCATAGGAGAATGATCATTTAATATTGAGCTAATTATTAACCACTTCATTTTAATATTCAAAATGCAATGGTCTTAAATGCCATTGATTATGTCAACCTCTGGAAAAATATTAAAATATTAGGAGAAAATAGAACATGTCACAGAAGATATATGATATTATAAATATTAGAGTCCACCTGAAAAGGATGTTACATTTCTGTAACATTCCTAAGGTTCTCAAATACTAAGGACATTTTTAAAAATTCAATCAATCACCATTTACTAAAGAATAACACACAGAAATGTAGGGCTGTGTTACAAACAATAGCATGCAGAAAGTGTTAGTTTTTGAGATATATTTTTCATTAGATTATTCAATATATTTTTCAATATCTTTTTTATACACATCTCAGCTAAAAGGGTAGTATTACTCTCTTATGATTTCAGATATAGTTAGTACTTAAATGAAATTCCCAAGTAATTGGCTAATTTTTCGATTTTTAAACCAGATGGTTTTTGTCATGTAGAGGCAAACATAAAGATTAAATATCCTATAAAACCCATCAAATTCATTTAAATCATTAAATAGTGTTTACTAGATTTTGGCAACATTTTCCTGGGTACGTATTTTGTAGCTGACAATTGTAAAACAATGCAGGTATCCTGTCTTATGTTTAAACCAGGAAACCAAATAATTGAATTTTCATCCTAAACTACAACCTTTTTATAAACATATAAAAACATTGTTAGAACATGAGTTCAGTGATGCATCAAGACATATAAATGGTCGTGTGCAGTGGCCCGTGCCTAAAATCCAAGAATTTTGGGAGACCAAGGTGGGCAGATCACCTGAGATCAGGCGTTTGAGACCAGTCTAGCCAAAATGGTGAAACCCTGTCTCTGCTAAGAATACAAAAGTTAATCAGCTGTGGTGCCGCTACTTGAGAGGCGGAGGCAGGAGAATCACATGAACTCAAAAGGCAGAGTTTGCAGTGACCTGAGATTGTGACACTGCACTCCAGTCTGGGTGACAGAATGAGACAAAAAAAAAAAAAAAAAAAAAAAAAAAAGCCATAATTCTATTTTAATATAGACAATTAAAATAACTAAAAGCTAAAATATTTCTGAAGACAGAGTTCACTTTCTAGCATATATATGGCATGCATATTATATTTCTAAATCTTCTTTTCATTTTAAATTGGAAATAAATTTCCTTGAGAGAAAGAATGTGGCAGACTGGTAAGTAGTATAATTTTGATGAGTACTTGATTAAGATTATGGCCAAGTCTTGGGACACACTAAATAATTTTACCTTGGGTGTAAAAGGTCATTATTTAATTTAGTATCCGGGGATGGAATTAACCATTATATTCTTTATGATAATATCATTTTGTTTTGGAAATCCTAACAGCATAATATATTAATGTTTTATTGGTTTAAATTATTACCTGCCTTTAAAATAAGGACAAGTGTCATTAAATGCATAATGTATATATAATGCAGACATAGAATTATGTAATCTTAATTTTGGAGTTAAAGAGGGAACTAGACCATAATGTAGGGCTATTTCACAAGATGCTCTTATTTATTATTATTATTTGCTTAAAATTTAAAGCAAAAATCTTTCCTAATATTCACAAATAAATAGGGTTTAGCATCTTACATTTTTTGATGAAAAAAACGTATTATAAATAAATGATAACTCTGTTTGTCAAAAATTCCCCGGTTTAGAAATATTTTAGTTTGAAGTACATATCTCAGTGAAAAATCAACTAATTGAGCTAATAGTAGTTAGGCAACTCCTTTTCTCCCCTGATTCATTTCATACTCCCAGAACGAATTACAATAATGAGGAATAAGATGGAACTGGGAAGGTGTGAGTGCATAAAATGTTAGCGTTTCTGTTATAGGATTTTCTTACTATGCCTGTCCTATACCCATTCTCTTTAGTAAGACCCTGATACTGAAAACTTTTTCAGTTCCTTTTTCAGCAAGAATTTTTAGAGATGATTCTCCGTAAAGTAAAAGTAATCAACATGGTATCCTACCAAAAGCCATAAACACCCAAAGAGAGAATGTGACCAAGCCCATGGTAGTCTTCTATCCTGGGGCAAGAGACACAAAGTCAGGAAGAGGTGATGTAGGGGAATTTATGCCATTGCCACTTTCTTTTTTTTCGTGTGCTTATAACACAGAGTCTTATTTTTATTTGATTTGATTTATTGGTGGTACAGTGCTTAATTCAGTTAATTCAGTTGGTACTTAAATGAAATTCCCCAGTAATTGGCTAATTTTTTGTTTTTTCAACCAGATGGTTTGTGTCATGTAGATGCAAACATAAAAATTAAATATCCTATAAAATCCATCAAATTCATTTAAGTATTAAATAGTATTTACTAGATTTTGGCAACATTTTCCTGGCTACATATTTTGTGTATGTTTGTGAGGGATGATATTGGCAAAAGGCAGATAATCACTCATTCTCCCATTGACACACTGAAAAACAACCAGAAGCTGTCTGAATGAATACTGTAGAAATTCTAGACAACAATCAAAAGTTTGTAGCGAACAAAAAAGTAATCAATAAAAAGCCATCTTCAAAACAGTCGGAAAGTTTTCTGGTATTTTTACTCACTTTTATCCTCCCCTCCTACCCAGGGTGAGCAATATTCTTGGTCTTAAATGGTAGCAATCACTTCCCAGTTTCCCTCTCTAAACCAGAGAGAGTAGAGCAGACATGGTTTGCAAATCATTGTGTATGTCTCCTCTAACCTGTCTGGAGGACTTATTCATCTCTGTCTTGCATAAGTAGGAATACAAATGTAAAAAGAAGCAAGTACTATTGGAGACTATTCAATGTCATTAACAGATGAATGAATAAAACAAATGTAGTATGTACATACTATGGACTGTTACTCAGCCTTAGAAAAGAAGGAAATTCTGATACACGCTACAATGAATGAACCTTGAAAACGCTACGCTAAGTGAGATGAGCCAGACAAGAACAGACAAATATTGTATGATTCCACTTGTATGAAGCACCTAGAGTGGGTAAATTCATAGAGACAGAAAATAGAAGGAAATATCCGGAGCTTGGGAGAATGGAAAATATAGAGTTATAGTTGAATATGTACAGAACTTTTCTTGGAATGATAAAAAGGCTTCAGAAATGGCTATCAATGATAGTTGCAAAACATTACAAATACACATAGTGGCACTGAATTGCAAACTTAAACATGATTAAAATGATAAATTCTATGGTATGAATATTTTACACAATAAAAAGTAAATGAAAAAAATATGAGTGTGCTAGTGAAAAATAATAGTCTATCAGTAATTTGCAAAAGTTAGCTAAGAAATCACATTTCAATGATAAAGTTCCATGCTGGTCTAGAGTAAAATACTTAGTAATAATTTATTTCCCCTTAAACATTTTTTTAATTATACTTTAAGTTCTAGGGTACATGTGTACAACGTGCAGGTTTGTTACATAGGTATACATGTGCCATGTTGGTTTGCTGCACCCATCAACTCATCATTTACATTAGGTATTTCTCCTAATGCTATACTTCCGCCAGCTCCTCACCCCACAAAAGACCCTGGTGTGAGATGTTCCCCACCCTATGCCCAAGTGTTCTCATTGTTCAATTCCCACCTATGAGTGAGAACATGCAGTGTTTGGTTTTCTGTCCTTGTGATAGTTTGCTGAGAATGATGGTTTCCAGCTTCATTCATGTCTCTACAAAGGACATGAACTCATTATTTTTTATGGCTTCATAGTATTCCATGGTGTATATGTGCCACATTTTCTTAATCAAGTCTATTATTGATGGACATATGGGTTGGTTCCGAGTCTTTGCTATTGTGAATACTGCCGCAATAAACATATGTGTGCATGTGTTTTCATAGCAGCATGATACATAATCCTTCGGGTATACACCCAGTAATGGGATCACTGGTTCAAATGGTATTTCTAGTTCTAGATCCTTGAGGAATCGCCACACTGTCTTCCACAATGGTTGAACTAATTTACACTCCCACCAACAGTGTAAAAGTGTTCCTATTTCTCCACATCTTCTCCAGCATCTGTTGTTTCCTGATTTTTTAATGATTGCCATTCTAACTGGCATGAGATGGTATCTCATTGTGGTTATGATTTGCATTTCTCTGATGACCAGTGATGATGAGCAATTTTTCGTGTGTCTGCTAGCTCTATGAATGTCTTCTTTTGAGAAGTGTTTGTTCATATCCTTTGCCCACTTTTTGATGGGGTTGTTTGTTTTTTTCTTGTAAATTTATTTAAGTTCTTTGTATATTCTGGATATTAGCCGTTTGTCAGATGGGTAGATTGCAAAAATTTTCTCCCATTCTGTAGGTTGCATGTTGACTCTGATGGTAGTTTATTTTGCCATGCAGAAGCTCTTTAATTTAATTAGATCCTATTTGTCTATGTTGGCTTTAGTTGCCATTGCTTTTGGTGTTTTAATCATGAAGTCCTTGCCCATGCCTATGACCTGCATGGTATTGCCTAGGTTTTCTTCTAGGTTTTTTTATGGTTTTAGGTCTAACATTTAAATCTTTAATCCATCTTGAATTATTTTTTATATAAGATGTAAGGAAGGAATCCAGTTTCAGCTTTCTACATATGGCTAGCCAGTTTTTCCAGCATGATTTGTTAAGTAGGCAATCCTTTCCCCATTTCTTTTTTTTTGTCAGGTTTGTCAAAGATCAGATGGCCAGAGAGGTGTTCCCCTTAAACATTTTAAATGCATTTCCCAGATATTATATAAATGAATTTTGAAAGAAAAATCAGTGACACTTCTTGTATAAATGACATGTTCACTCTTTCCCACTAAACTCTGAGACTGGGGGTTGTACAATAGTCAATAATAACACTAAGACAAACACTTATTAAGAATATGTGTTTCAAATTATATCACACATTCCACATACATACACATGAACACACATTGACAATACTTATAAAGGAATGGTTAGTATTATTCCAAATTTAAAGATGAGTAGCCAGGTCTAAAAGATTTAAGTAAGATTTCCACATATATTTCGACTTTATAAAATGTGATAGGGTGTTAGCTTTGACTACTAATGTGGAGATACTTAAAATGTCTTCTGAGTTTATAGAAACAATGTAATAGCTACAGATACCTCTTTTGTCGGTCACCACATAATCAAAGGTATTTTGTTATATATTTGACATTGTTTCATTTTTCTGCAAAATGTCCCTAAACCTAAATCTATATGTTCAATAGAGGAAGACAAATATACTAACATGCTTGCTATTAAAGTCCTTCTGATTGATGACTATTTTATTCAAAGTAAAGTTTACCCTCTATTTTAAGCATGTTTTTCTTTGCTATTGCCAATATGGTCTATTCTTCCAAAGTATATGATCTTATTGTCTTATTTTTTTCACATAGGTCACAAGTAATTTATAATATATACATAGTATATTTATAATACATAAACATATATGTTATACAATATGCATTTATATAACATGTTATATGTATATGATAAGTATGGTGCTAGCATAGCAATAAGATACTACTTAGGCATGAGAGAGAAAATTTATGGAGTACTTGAAAGAGGAGTCATAGAAATTCATCAAGGAAAAGAGAAATGTATGTTCATAAATGGGTAAAGACTATGGAAAATAAAGTTTAAAATCCAAAGACTGCAAAATCATAGGCATACAAAGAAACAAGTATAAATGAATCTATTGAAAATCATCTTAAACTTAGTACTTTTACAATAAATTATTCAGTGGCTATAATATAGTAATCTTTGTGTGTGTGTGTGTATAATACACATTTTAACAATTTTAAATATATCTGCATATATAACTGTGATAGATATATGTGAATGCGTGTGTGCCTTATTTCAAAGTTATTTCGATCTTGTTTGCAAGACAGAAAGACAAATATATTGTAGATAATTATAATAATTATAATATGTTCTCAATAAATATATGCTCAGAATTTCTGGACAAACAAAAAAGTTTCCATCAGAAAGTGTTCAAGAAAATTTCAAGGAATGGTTAATATTTAGGCTAAGAATAAAGGGATGATTATAGATATTCAGGAATTTTAAGTAAATTATAAATAAGAGAAAGGCACGTTAAACATTTTGAGCAATGTCATGGATTAGAAAACTACATGGCACATTCAGGAAACTAATGATAAACTCGTATTACCATAGCATCAGATGCCAGGAAGTAAATACCCAATTTTACTGAGGATCAAGGAAGTCCTGATCTGGCAAGTTAAAGAAGTAAGACTTAAAATTATGGGAGCTACTGAGGGGTTTAAAGAAGGTCACATTTTGGTTGTAAAGAAATAATTCTCAATTGAATAATTTCACTGTTAGCATGGCAGCATGAAGAGCTTCACAGATTTGTTCCCTAGCCAAAAAGTAAAAATTACTGAAAAAAAAATTCTGACATTTGCCAAAATATTACTAAGGGCATACAGTAAATGAAGAAAGATTTGTTCAACAAATCTACTAAAAGCTTTATTAGAAAAATGAGTGTGAGGCATTTGGACCACATCTCAGCTTCTCCCCATGCTACCTTCACCCTCCACCCTAGCTCAGAATTATGAAAATGCCACTCTAGATGAGAGCATCCACTTCTTCCCCCAACTCCCAATTGGTGTGCTACAGTATCTGTCCAGGAGGGGAAAGCAGATGAACAAATAAAAGAAAACAAACAAAGCAAATAGCAGGTTTCATCCTGCCCCTGGCTACCTGTAGCAGAGGCTAGGTTTCAGGGTGAGTGCAGCTTAGAGGTGAGTAAAAATGCTGAAAGCCAAAGACAAGGAGAAATGTTGAAGACAGCAAGAGAAAAATGATTTTCTACTTACAAGAAACCCTAGTAAGATTAACACCTGACTTCTTATGCATAATAATGGAGTTCACAAGGCAGTAGACTACAAAATTCAAAGTGCTGAAAGAAAAAAATATATAATTAAACAAGAATTCTATATCCAATAAAGCCATCTCTCAAAAATGAAGGTAAAATAAAGATATTTCCTGAAAAATAATAACTGGAACAATTTGTTGCCATCAGACCCAAGTTATAGAGAACACTAAAGAAATTTCTTCAGGGTAAAAGCAAGTAAAAGCAGACAGCAATTTTAATCCACTGAAAGAACAAAAAAACAAATAGCACTGCTTAAGGTAATTATCCAATTATAAAATATAGTATAATTCATTCTTTCATTTTAAATTGTCTTAAAATCCATTCTACAATTACATCGATTGTTATGAGTACAATTACATTCATTGTTCAGCCTATAACTTATTGAATAAAATGTACTTGCCAGTAACAGGAAAGTAGGTGGGTGAAAGGCTATTCTGGGATAAGAAAGTTACACAATAGGATAACTTAAAAGACAGAGACAAAAAATAGAAACAATTGATAAAAAATAAGTTAATATGATAAGGGGGGAATAAAAAATATAATAAAAGCTAGAAATACACACTTGCTTTCATTTTTTCCCGAAGGTTCATTAAAAGCATAAAATTTCATAAAGTAATACTTATAGCAATGTATTATTGGGTTTGTAACTTATATGGGTATAATATATATAACAATAATATCACAAAAAGAAGGGAAAGAGAATAGAGTTATATAAGATTAACATTTATATGTCTCATTGGAAATAGTATAAACATGAAGCAGCTTCTGAAAGGTTTAAAGCAACCACTAAGAAAATAACTCGAAATATATATAATGAAAAGCCATTAAAAGCATCTTTTTGCAAATGTTGGTCAGACTGCTGACCATCGCATTCAGTATAGTAAATTGGAAATATTCTTCAAAATATATCAAAAAGGGCTGGGTACAGTGGCTCACACCAGTAATCCCAGCACTTTTGGAGGCTGAGGTGGGTGGATCACCTGAGGTCAGGAGTTTGAGGCCAGCCTGGCCAACATGGTGAAACCCCTCTCTACTAAAAATACAAAAATTGGCTGGTTGTGGTGGCAGCAGCCTGTAATCCCAGCTACTCCGGAGGTTGAGCAGGAGACTAGCTTGAACCAGGGAAGCGGAGGTTGCAGTGAGTCGAGATTGTGCCACTGCACTCCAGCCTGGGCAACAATATATATATAGAATGAAATCCTGTCATTTGCAGCAACAGCAACATGAATGGAATGTGATGTAATGATGTTAAGTGAGAAAGGCCAGGCACAGAAAAAGAAATATCACATGTTCTCACTCATAATTAGAAGATAACAAAATAAATTTCATAGAGGTAGAGAGTAGAATGGTGGTTACCAGAGGCTAAAAACAAAAGGGAGGAGGAAGAAGAGAAGTTGTCTAGTGGGTATGAAACTACCGTTAGATAGAGAAAATATGTTCCATTATTTGATTGTACAGTAAAGGAATTATAGTTGATAATTTATTGTATATTTCAAAATAGCTGGAAAAGAAGAAATATAATGTTTCCAACACAAAGAAAAGATAAGTGTTTGAAATGATGGATATCTAAACGAGTCTAATTTGATAATTACACATTTTATACATATATCAAAATATCATATATACCCCCAAAATATGTACAACTAAACATATCAGTAAAAAATATAAAATATATATTTAACTCAAATAGGGCCATAAACATAAACGTTAGAGCTAAGACACTTACAAGAAAATGAGTTTTTTGACCTCGGATTTAGCAATGGACTTTTAGATATGGCACCATAAGCATAAGCAACAAAAGAAAACTAAATAAATCAAACTTCAAACCAGTTTAACAGTTTATTGCTTCAACAGACACCACAAAGAAAATGAAAAAATAATTTTCAGAATTGGAGAAAATATTTGCAAATAAAATATATAAGAAAAGACTTGCATCTAAGTACATAAAATATCTTGCAACCAAATAATAAAAGTTATATAATCCAATTAAAAATTAGTAAAAAAATCTGAATAGACATTTCTTCAAAGAAGATACACAAATAGCCATCAAATACATAAAAAGATGGTCAATATCATTAGTCATCAGAAAATCCAAAAACAACTATAAGAAACCACCTCATATCCACTAGGATGAGTATAATCAAAAACAAATAATAACTAGTATTGGCAAGAATAGAGTGAAACTGGAACCCACATACACTGCTGGTAGAAATGTAAATTGGCACAGCTACTTTGAAAAACACACTGGAAGTTTCTTAAATGTAATTACTATTTGACCTAGCATTTCCACTCCTAGGAATACACCCAAAATAAATAAACATATGTTCATACACAAGCCTTACACAAATGATTGTGGCAGCATTATTCGGAAAAGCCAAAATGCCGAACCAACCCAAGTGGCCATCAACTGATAAACAGATAAACAAAACTGGCATGTCCATAAAATGGAATATTATTCCACCATAAAAATGAATAAAGTTCTCATATATACCAACCTATGGATGAATCTTGAAAATACTGCGCTAAGTGAAAGAAGCCAGATGCAAAGGTCATGAATCATATAATTCCATTTATATAAAATGTCCATGCTAACCAAATCCTTAGAGACAAAAGGCACAAAATTGATTTCCTTGTGCCAGGGAGCATGGCAGTGTTTGGAGATGATAGCTAAATACCAAAGATTTTCTCTTTGGATTAGTGAAGATGTACTAAAATTGATTGTTATGACTGTTGTATAACTCTGAAAATATACTAAAAACCATTAAATTGTACACCTTAAATGGGTGAATTTCATGGTATATAAATTGTATCTCAATAAAACTTTCACTAAAATATTAAATAAATAAAAATGAAAACAAAGAAATAAATCTGGATACCATTTGAGGCCTGATGAAACAGTAGTTCTAAATATAAAAAATATATAAAAGTTCAAATAATAGCAGTAAATAAATGAGATTTATGAGCAATTAATGATAGATCATTGATGACCAAATTAAATCCTATCATAGTTATGAATCTGTGTCATAATGTATTTCCTAAAGAATCATTAGTCATCTATCTTGAACATCTCCAGCTGTAGGAAATTCAATACTAGTGTCAGCATTCACTTTTGAAAATAATAATTTTATAAAAGACTCCTTTTAAACTACCTTGGCTTCATCAAAATTCAACTGGCTCTGGCTTCATTGAAATTAAATTTGTAGATCACTACCAATATTCTCCTATGCCATAACAATGCTTCTTTCTTCTACTTTCGTTCAGTGCTTTTCATCCTCTGACCTTATTATTTTTTACATGTACTTCTTATATGTCTCACATAAGTGTGTAACACCCCTCATTGTGTTCAACTGTCAATCAAATACTGTATCTTTTTCTTAATTTTTGAGCTGTTTTTATAGTAAATAACCAAAGTCTATAGTAGGATGTACATCTATAATATTTATTCATTAGTTCTGTTCTACAATCTTCAGTTTATAATTTGAGCCATATAAGTTAAAACTCTCATATAAAAATGAAACGTTTTTTACCCCTCTATGGTCTATACAAGTTTTCTGAATAACTAAATTATAATTAATTAAGACAGGAAGTCCTTATTAACTTACAGTAGACACATCTGTATTATCACCTCTTTTTTTCCACTTTGATTTTCTCAAACCACTATTTGTTTTTGTATTGTTCTGCATTCAACTATTTCACTTTTCTGAATATTTTTCCTAAACCCAATCATTTGTGAAGTTCATATAGTTGGTACTTTTCTTAAAGTCTCATGGCACACTTTCATGTTTGCTTTTCTTTATATTACTCTCCTTCATCTTGCTAATGTCCCTTTAAAATACAAGCTTATTTGAGAGCTTCATTAATAGTTGCCTTGATCTCTTGAGACACATCCATTTAATCATCACTGAGGATAATATTTGGTAGTATTAATTGATCATTTATCTTGAGATTAACAAACCCAGAGGTTGTACATGATTTCTAAAAAATCTTTCTTTTAAATGTATGTGACACAGATGGTACTAATCATCCTACTCCACGGTATCCATGTTAGATATAGAAACAATGATCACATGCTTCTCATGGCACTACCATGTTTTTCTTTTACATGCAGCCCAGCTTAGTACATTAAGGAATCATGCTTAGGCCCATAGGATATACTTGACGTCAATCTACATAATGGGTATCCTTTCCAAATTAGGTGTAAAGTTTCTTAGTCCATTCCTACTAAACGTCCTTCTTTCTCTCTCTGTCTTTTTTTGTCTGCTGGTTTCACATCCTCTCAATTTTTCTACTATTCTCATTCTTCCATCATGCTGACCATTTCTAAGTAATATTGATTTTTCATGACTGTGATTTATGTGTTAATTATAATAACATCAAATTTATTGATCTTATGTGTCAGATATTATAATAAATGATTCACATAATCACTTGTTTTATAACATGATTGTTAAATGCATTTGTCGTTATACTCCCAGGTTTATCAGGACCTGAAGACCTTCCACCAATGAAATCCTCTTGAAATTCTATCTCACTCAGAAATAAATTTTAGTGTAGGCAGGACCATGACATTACCGATCAGGACATTATTGTCATTGATAATCAGATTCAGAAAAGGGAGCAACTGTCTTGTCACCTTTGATTCCCCAAGAGACAATATTAGTGTTGCAGAATTCATTTTTCATATACTTACGGGAACTTTTAACCAAATATTCTGAAATAGTCTTATGTGTAAAATAAAGTTAACCAAATATAAAAAAATACCCTTTTTTGTTATTTAAAACTTGATGATGACAGGTGTTATATTATCATTGCTTTATTTCCTGAAATGAGCCCAATAAAGAAGGTTTAGGTGTAATATTATAAAAATAGATTTCCATTGTCTTACAATAATTAAAGAAGCGTACAATGAAGCCATTTATTTTACTAGAGCCCATAGTTCTTCTAGTTAGATGTCAGTAGAGAAATTAACATTTCACCCACTTCTATCTGATGTTTACAAATAAAAGTTTTATGCCTTTCCAGATAGCGGAGGACAGTCTCTATGTTCTTCAAATTCCTTCTGTTTCAAGGGTGAATGAACAGAAGTAATTTTGTACATAATATGATTAAACCTTATCCACATTTTTTTCTTACATTGTATATGAGTCAAAAATTTTTCAAATATCTTTATGAACCCAAGAAATAACATTTTGTTGTTCTCCTTATTCTTATTAAAATTGAATAATAATTATATTCTCTAATTGGCTGGCCTTTGGAAATATACTTAACCACTCCAAGTCTTAGGCCCCATTCCTTGTCTTTAAAATAGAAATAGCAATAATAATATTTTTAAGCAGATGCGAGGATACAATGAGATAACAAATGCAAACTGTTTAATAAATCTTTCATTCTAATATAATTACCCAAAATCTATTCTAACTTTTCATTATTTTATTGTTCCAAAATATAAACTAATGAATTACTTCCAATAGAATATTTCTTTAGAGTTATAAATAAAAAATATTAGAGAAGAAGCTCAAGATCTATTTAAATCTTTAGATTATTCTAAGAGGCCAGATCCAAAATATTAGTTATTCTTATATTGCTGGAAATAGCTCTATTTCCAAAACAGAGGAGGACCCTCCTTAGTAAATACAGAAATTCCAATTCCCTCTGCACTGAAGATAACAAAACAACACGCTGCAAGGAAGCCCTAATATTTTTTTCATTCCCTATTGAGATGATAATAAATGTTTGAATTGCTCACCTAGAAAGATTTTCTTTGAGGAGAAAGTGCTGGGGTCATTTAAAAAGTCACTTGATACTATGCTAGAGAGAGAATAGCTTTTCTCTTGAGTTGGCTATCAATAGATGAAATAGCTTTTTTCTCTTTCCTTGCCTCATCCACACCCCCGTTACCCATGCCCTTTATAATGTTCGACAAAAGCATTGCTCAACTGTATCTTGTCTGACAGTGAAGGTACATAAAACACCCATTTTGTTTAAATGAATGGCAGTCACCTTTTTGCTATACTAACTACTACTGCACCACAGGAAACAGCATGGGCTCTGCTTGTATCTCCTCTCTTTCAGCTCATGGTGTCTTACAGGTGATATAAATCACAATTCCCTTTAATCTGATAATCTTTCAACATTAAGTCTCTGTGCTGCATTCGAGTAAGTTCTTGTACTTGTTTGAGACACCTAATGTTTTTAAAGTTGTGTACTTCCTAGCATTGATAAACAACACGTTTTCTTAAAGAACCAAAATGGCCACTAACATTATCTGACATTCTGCAATGCTATTTTCTTTGGAAACAGTCTCAATGACTATCTAATCTCTAACCTTAAGTCATTCATTCATAAAATACTTATTAATTCTTATTAAGTACTAGTCTCATGTTAAGTGCTAGTCATTGAGTAGTAAGCAAGAAACATATAACTGTGACTTCATTGACCTATAAATGTAGTTATTCATTTTCTCTATGCAATAAAATAACTTATTCATGTATTTTATGTATTCTATTACATATATAGTTTACATATATTTATTATTTCTGAACCAATAGAAAAATCATCCATTCATGTAAGTCTTTCTTCCTAGAAACTTCATACTGCTACTTTATTGCAAAATGACTTATACACTCAATATGTACAAACTGCCCCAGATTAACATTTAATACCCAAACTGATAATACAGAAACTATGTAAGACCAGAGTTAGAATGAATTAACCAATTTATTCCCCCAATGATCATATTGGAAATGGCATAACTGGCAAAATCATACAATCACTGGCTTACATTCTTTTTCATTTGAGATTTACCAAGCAGCATGACCTGAGATGAACATTATATTGCAAATTATTTATTTGGGAGGGAAATCGGGAAATACCTGTAGGGCAATGTGGAAATGAGACAGGAAGAAGGCAGACAATAAAATGTTCACTGTCCAGCAAGTTGCCACCATGAATGAAAAAAAAAAATCCTTTATCTTGCTGAGGAACTCTGGAATTCAGTGTGGAACATCTGACTCAGAGTTATCACACCTGAAGGGCAAGGCTGCTGAGGCTATAAAGACTTCCATTTGTCCTTGGTTGAGAGCTGCTTTGCCAGAGTTGCTAACTCCCTGGTACTTCTGGCTTGCTGCAATAGTTGATAAAGAGGGCTACAAAGCCTAGAGGAACTCAGGCAAATAAATGTAGGTGCTAGCAATTGGGTATCTGCCCAACATACACTGAAGTGGTAGGGTCATGGAACATAGGTAAGATACTTAAAATGTCTAATATCAAGATGTAATGAAATCATCAGCCAAATAGATAAAATGGTAGAAATGACAGCAACAAAAACTAATAAAGCTACTAATATGCGTGATACGTAAGTGGACTGTCATGCAAATAATTCAGAAGTTATCATTATTCTTACCTTCCCTTTGTCTCCTAGACATATCAAGTATTCATTCTGTGATTCTGTGAACTCTCACAACATTTTATTCTCCTCAACCACCATTTACCAAACTTTATTTTTATTTTATTTATTTTAACTTCATATAATTGTCTACATTCTTCTGTAGAAAATAAGCTCCATAAGTAAAGGGAGAGAATGAACCTTGCTCAATGTCCTATCCCAATAATTAACAGTGCCTACCATGTAGTAGGTTCCTTGTAAATATATGGTGAATGAGTGAGTCAATAAGTGCTAAATGTATTTTGCAATGCCATTCTAAAAGAAATATAGGTCAGTGTTTTTAAAATGAAATATATATTAAGAGCCTACATTAAAAATGTCATTAAGTAATATTCATATGTTGCATTAATGCAACAAAAATAGCATTTGTTTCACTTATTTGTTTAATATATAAACCATACCCACTTATTGGAAATTATTTTAGAGGTTTATGGTTTCACGAATTATTTTTAGTTTAAACAATTCACTGGTATTTTGAGAAAGTTACTAAAAGTTTGTCATTGTGATTTTAGAATTTAACCTCTGATACAATGTGATAGCACATACTTTTGATTTATTTTTTCTTTTCAAACTTGGATAAAAATGTTCTCAATCTGAAAGAAGAAAAATACTAAACAGTGAATATTTTATGATATCTAGCTGATGTTATTTTAATGAAAGACTAAACTCTCAGGAAAAGCAAAGGAAATTGGCAGAGCCATTTATTAGCACTTAGTCAGACCTTGATAAAGAATGTTTAATGGTTCATATTGTGTGTAACATTGACTTATTCTAAAATTTTTGAAAGTGCTTTGATATGGTAAATGTGTTAATAAATGTTTCAGGTTTAGATGAATGAAAGGTGTCCTATTTGGGTGATTCTGCCTATTGTATTTCTTTTGAATAATTTGAAAGAATATGTATGTTAGTTTTTAGGGTTGTGAACAGTAGATTAGTTGCTTATTTGTAAGAAGGAATAGAAGTATGGAGGGAAGATTAAAACTCAAGTTTTCAAAATATATATATATACATATATAATATAATATAATATATAGGAGATATATATATATATCCTCTCTCTTGAAAAGCTTTAAAGATTTGACTTTGATAAAGTAGAAACTCTTAAATATTTTTAACTGAAATTTACAATTAAACATATAAATATTTAAAACAGAAAGTGTGTTTTAATCATGTCTACTAACTTCAAAAAGTTGACTTATTTGACAGCATTTTAGGTTTTCCATAGTTCTAGAGATCTTATTGGTTTCCTTAAGTAAAGAAATATGACAAAATGCAATGTTCAATGTCATAAGATAATACAGTTAACAGCAGGGCAGATCCAAAACATATTTTACCATTCTTTCCCCACAGCCTTGTTACATGAACAATTCATTTATGTGCCTTATATGAGCAAAAATCTATACCAAATTTAGTTAAAGGTCCAAATCTAGACCATGTAGTACATGGAGTTGAGGAACTTAACCTCTACTTGTGTATTTAACATTTCTCAATGGCAAGTTAATATATCTAATAATGAGCTCATAATCTGCCTTTAAACCTACTTATTTTAAAGCTTTCAGTGTCCTACTAAATGGTACCACCAAGTACAGAGTTATGCCAAAACTAAACTTAGGAGATACCACGACCTCTTTCTTGCCTCACCCTACCTTCAATCTAAGGTGAAGGTACCATGACATCTTTCTCCTGATTCTGTCCAGTTCTCTCCATCCTAACGTCCATTCACCATACCAAGCCAAATGACTTTAAAACATGTGGGTCAAAAAGAGTAACATATGGAGAAAAATAAGCTGGATAATTTTAGATTTTCATTATCTTCTCACATCGTCCCACATCATTCTTAACATCAACAAATCATCTTAAAAAATTCTAATACTATTGTTGTATATATATTTATATTTACATATACATACAGTATTAATCAAATTCCTTACACTTTAAATAAAAATATACTACTATAATAATCCAGAATTGAAAAATTGTACTATATGGAATTCCTATAGCACAAGTTCAACTTCTCAGTCTTTTGAAATCATTGACTAAAATGTAACTTTGCTAGACATTGAATGAATGACAGGTTAAATTCCTTTTGGCTCCCTCATTGGAGATGTAATCACTCACCTTTGTAGCTGCCATATATCATTGATTAGGAGGAATCAAAATCATTGCTAACTCTGGAATATCAACATCAAGAGATTAATCAAATTCTGCAAATCCACAAAGATGGTCAGAAAACTAATGATTTTCCTGAACTATTAGGGATAGACTAACTTTGAATGAATTAAACTGATGAGTATAGAGAGAAGAAATAGGATGATGTTCAATATATTTAGGGTGGTTTTTCTAAAGCCTTAAGAAATAACTTATCTGTATTAAAGCTAGACATTTTAGATTTTACATTTCTAAGTTAGCTGACTCATAACCATTCTGATTTATCATAGATCAGTTATTTCAACAGCCACTCAATCAGTGCTGACAATTACAGCAGAATGAATTCTATAATTATGGATTCGTGTAGTACACTATTGCTTCAAGAGGGAAATTACAACTTAAACTTTGCTGTGAAAAAAGATACAAAGAATAATTAAATGCTTCTCATATAACCTCTAAAAATTTTACTTTCATTTTTGATAAAAATGTTAACAAATGAATGGATGGATAAAATTTAGTCTACAGCCAGCACCACTACTATTCAAAAAGGTATGTTTGTAACATATTAATCCATGTGTTCTATTTCTGTAAATCTAATTCGGTAAATTGACTAATAGTTTACAATGTTATTTTTAATAGAAAATATTTATAAGTAAATACGAGTTTTCATATATATAAACACAGATATTTAGGAGAAAATCGTGTCTGCATATGGATTCAATGGTTTTTTTTTGTTTTGTTTTGATATATGGATGTAACTTAGTAATGGTAGTGTTGATAATTCCCTATAAAAGAAAAATCTTAGTTTATTTTCCCATAGTACCAAAAAATAACTTTCATTTTTCCTTGAATTATAATTCACTATTTTACTTTAGAAATTGACTATTTTCTTTACATATTATATTCCAATTTGTTTATTCTTTTCTAAAGTTATTAGATATTCTTGTCTCAGAGACCACTTTTTACTCCCTGATAAGAAATCAAAGAGAAAGCATAATTTCAACTGGCAAGTGACACATTCTTATTACATTCTTGCATTTTCTTCCATATGCTACTTTCCTCTAGGATTCTTGTAAAGAAATCCTGATGGAAAATAGACAAGAAATGTCAAGTGGAACATCTTGATCTCATCTGGCTTTGGTGAACTTTAAAACAACATAGGTCAAAGTATGTTTCACTCCCACTTTAACTTTATGCTTGAATCATTTTATTCCATGTGCATATAACCTTTTACTTAACAAATGCTTGCTTAGACCCATAGGCAGCTTTTTACGATAACAATGCCTATGCTTAGTTTTTAGAAGAATTTCAATGGATAATGAGGTTACAGATTTAAAAATACTGTAATTTTAACATTTAAATAAATTGTTAGTCATGTGAGGAAGAATGAAAGTATAACTAGTCATTTTTGAGATAAGTTTTCACAAAGTCACAGAAATTTATCAGAACTATAAAGTTATCAAAAATCATGACACGGAAAGTTTTGGTATTCTTAATCCATTCGTTCACCATATTGTTATGGGACACTTACTCTTTGTCAGACAGTATTGTAGGCTTGGGAGATACAATGGTGAACAAGACTTTTCCTGGTAGAGTTTACAGTGTTGTCGATATAAAAAAAGAGGTGAGTATAATACAGTTTTAGAAAGACCAACCATTTTATTGAACCACTGTATATATGGTATATGACACAAGTTAAAGCAATTGGATCTCTTTCCTGTAATATTTCTAATCAGACTTACTTTGAGGGAAATTAGTTTTTGCTTCATTGCTCATATAGTTTAAATATTTTCTCCAGATCTGTCAGTGGCTATGTTCGTCACAAGAACGAATGAAAAAAATCCAGAGAGACAGTTCAAAAGTTTGCCAGAGCATCTGTGATTCTTCTCTTTTTGATTTGGAAAACTTGAAATAAATCATGCTTCACCATCAAACTTATTTATAGTTTGGGGTCAATATCTACTAAGAATCCTGTCTACATAGTTACATTTACAGCAGTGGCAATATTATACAAATGTATTGCTTCCTTCTAGAAGTGCTTACATAGGCATTTTGATGGCAAATATTTGGATTGACCCATACTGGAATTTTGGCAGGTGGGGATTAGAGTAAAGGAATGTCAAGAAATTGAGCTACAGGAATTAGCAAAGGAATAAAGGACTACAGTGGATCACATATTTTTCAGTAATTCCTCTGTAGTAATTTATAAATCTCTTGCTTCCATATTTCCAAAATTTTATTATTCAGCTATGGAGCATTTCTACAGTAGTATTAATAAACTATCTTTTTTCGCCTTCAAGCATATTCTTAATGTTTTCTCCATCTCCTTGGTCCAACAACAAACTGGTCCTGCCCTGCGGATACAGCTTTTCGTAAAGCCCTTTCACTGGTATGTTAACCATTTTCTAAAGAGAAAGGTGGGGAGAGACACCCTGTATAATGTGTACCACCACATATCAATCAAAATTACCATGACGAGAATACCAAGGTAATTTTAAGGGAATACTTACTTCATTTGTGCTAGGCACTGCTCTATAATCATCTCATATATACCTTACTTAATGCTAAAGGCAGTCTTTGGGATAGCCTCTAGTTTCATTTGTATTTTATAAACAATAAAAAGTGACACAGCTGGAACTACTTTTTTCAAGCTACTGGCTTCTACATCAGAATCCCTGTGAATATAGTTTGAAATGCTGATTTATTAGTGCTCATCCCTGACCTGATGTCCAAGATTCTCTGAGGTTGTGGGATGAAAAACTCTGAATTTTCTGCAAATTCCCCAAGTAATACTAATGCCTCCTAAAGTTTGAGAACCAGTCAGCAAGTTCAGGAGATAGAATTTTAGCCCAGATTTTTTCCCGTAAATCTGAAATCTGGCACTCTTAATATTTATAATAATACAAAATATTATATTTTAACATGAATATCATGGTGTTTGGGTGATGCTCAAGGAATTTAATTTAGGGAATTTGTGATTTTTTCGATCTTTTACATGTTAAAAATAATTTAATTACCTGAAAACATGCCTAATGAGGTATGCAATGTTTTAAAAATTTATTTTAGCTACAGAATTATTGCTAGATTCTTTTCTATTCCATGTGTATTCTTTCTTCAGAATATTTAATAGCAAACTCTGCTAAACACAATTATTCTAAAAATTAATTGAAATATTAAAAAACATTGGTGTTGAATGTATTTGTTTCATGCACAGGAATCATGTACTATTAGAATACCTAAATTGTTGTATATTTTCAAGGATACTCTCCAAAATGTCTCACTTGTTTAAACAACAGATGGATTATGAATGTTCATAAGTTTACAAACAGTGAATATTTAATGTTCAGAAGCTGATCCAAGCTTTTGCAATCAGATATGGTTGGTGTAAAGTAATAAAAATTATATTTGATTATATTTAATTTTTGCCCCAACGTTTATTTTTGATAAATTCACCATTTAATATGAGCTTTTATATTTAAGCATACTATCTCCCTTTTTTTTTTTTTTTTTTTTTTTTTTTTTTTTTGAGACGGAGTCTCGCTCTGTCGCCCAGGCTGGAGTTCAGCGGCGCAATCTCGGCTCACTGCAAGCTCCCCCTCCCAGGTTCACGCCATTCTCCTGCCTCAGCCTCCCGAGTAGCTGGGACTACAGGCGCCTGCCACCACGCCTGGCTAATTTTTTTTTATTATTATTTTTAGTAGAGACGAGGTTTCACCGTGTTAGCCAGGATGGTCTCAATCTCCTGACCTTGTGATCCGCCCGCCTCGGCCTCCCAGAGTGCTGGGATTACAGGCGTGAGCCACCGCGCCCGGCCACTATCTCTGTTTTTTAAAGAATCATGTTGATAATATTTTTAAATGAACTTTTTTCTTTCGTTTTGATTCTTGGTCATTTTGATAACTCAACAATTACATTGGTGTCAACAATGTGACACAGCAATTTCCTGGAGCCTTTGCAGTGACCAGGACAACCTCAATGCCCCATGTAATTTGTTTCTTTTACACTTTTACAGATAGAGAAATCAAAACCAACTTCTTTGTAACTGTATCTAAAATAACAGTTTAAAAGCTTAGAGCAAGGACTTTTGCAAATTACATTAATTAATCCAGCCTATACAATTGCTTAGGGACTCTAATTTTTCCTAGCTTCTTTTTTGTTATTCTTCAATCCTTTTCTATATTTAGTTGATGAGTAGATAAAGAGGTGAAATATAAGAATAATAGGAATACATTAGCAACCTTAAGAAAGGGAGCCTTTGCTAAGATAAGAGTGTGCTTGTAGAGTATAAGTGGTTATTTATTTTTGATTCATCTCATTTCTCTTTAGCATCCAACCAGAACAAATTCTTTCTTCCCGTTTTTCTTATGCTGAAACAAGGCAATTGAAACATCACATACTAACAATTCCTCATAGTCTTAAAATCTTTTATTTCTTATCCTCTAGTGAGTGCTGATGACAAGCCATGAGAGGCTCTAGGGAAATTATTGCAGGTGGTGGCTCTGGCAAGGGAAAGGAGCATTGCTCCTAAATAGTGGACTGATCCTGATTGCATGCCTTGTATTAGATGATCCCCAGTCTCAGCAGGATTTTCAAAAGAGATTATTGACTTACTGCCCCAATGTCTCAAGCCAACAACCTGTAAATCATATGACAGAGACCATGGGAAGCTTATTTCTTTGGACAGAAAAAGAATTCAGATTCCCTCAAAGAAGATTAAAACTCCAATTATTGATTTTTGAGATAGCCAAAATTAATAGAAGTTTCTCACCTTCTATTCAGTCAAAACTGAAGAGTCATCAGCTGCTGAAAATTTTCCTACTTCTAAAATTCTAACTGTAGAACAAAACATGTTATTTTTTACTCCAAAAGTTAAACCCATGTTTGTTTTTATTAATTTGATTTTGTTCATTATGATTTATACACTATTCTTAAGGAAAACAAATTATGGATACATTCAGGGGCATTTTGGTAGAGTTTTTCTAAAATTCAAATTAGTTTCATGAAAATTTATATTTATTGGGCTTAGTTTTCTAGGTGGCTTCTGAGGCAATATTTTGCCATCAATAACTGAAAGAGATGTGTACATGTGGTGTTTTGTTATTGGATAGTTTAATAGTTCATTGGCTAATATTTGAATTGTATGTGATAGGTAAGTAGAGTTATAAATATGACAAATATTCATATACCTCATGACTACCTGTCTCTTCCAATCTGAGAGCATGCTCCCCAAGTCCTTTTATTATTCAGTTCACCTTAATCTTTATGTTGCATCAAGAATGCCCAAGTACCAATAACCTAGGGGTTACTCACAAAGTAGTCCCTCACCTTGTCACAGATTGCAAAGATATCAGTTTTGAATGCAGCAAAACATTACTGCAAATCCTTTTCCATTTACACATTTGAAAAGAAAAAAAGAATTCAGAAGTAGAATCTGAAGTGAGGTTGCATGTACTTATAAAGCATTTGACTCCTTTGTGCTTCCACAATGTACATATCCTATCTTTCTGTTACCAGCTTCCTTCAGTAAAAACTTTTTCTATTTTATCTTCCTCTTTCTTCATTTTATGAATCATGCAACATGTATTCAAGTAAAGGCAAAAGTCAACAACTTGAGGCATATTTGCTGTTTATGAGAATCCATAGGATTTAAAATACATTTACAGAGTTATTGTATTAACTTGATAGCAAATGCCTAGGATTTGCAATAATTGTAGATAATGCTCCTTTGTCAGAAATGTATTTATCATTATTTATTCTCCGTGGCTTGGGGCCACGGTGAATTTGATCATAGAAAATGTTCATTTTTCCCCTCATTTAAATTGCTATTAGTAATGCTTCAATTAATATTTATCAATTAAAGTCTATGTATTAACAGGGACTCTCAGACATTATAGATCTAATTATAAATGAGATAGATTAGTTAAATAAAATATATATTGGGAGGATATAAGATAGACAACTAACCCAGGAAGCAGGGATCCAGCAGTCTTCCTCAAGAAGATGCATATATATAGACTTGAAGAATAAGCAATAATTAGTCAGAAAAATGGTGGGCATAATGTGTGGGGAGAGACAGAATGTCAGTCAGAATAGGTTATGTTTTATTGTAGTAAATAACAAATGAATATATAACCTAAAAATCTCAGTGGTTTAAACAACAAAATTGATTTATTGTTTACACTGTATTTTCATAAGAGCACTTCCAAAGGACTTATAATTATGATCATCACTCAGAGACCAAAGCAGATCAAGGCTCCAGCTTGACATGTTCTTCTACAGTCAGAGATACAGTGTAAAGAAAACCTGGAAATGTCAGACACTAGTTTTACTCATATAGTCACTTTTATTCATATTTCATTGGCTAAAGTAAGTCACAAGGCTTACTTTTGTGGAATTACTGGAATATAGATGTATATATTCTTTTCCCACACAGGGACAGAACAGTTGTGAAAAATAATACCCACTTTCTACATAGATATCCAACTGAAAAACCTTCAAGTACAAAGTTCCAGAAATAAGAACACGTGGTGGCAATTTTTCAAAGGAGGCAGCAATTAATTGATTAAAGATAATATTTTGACTGTTACTTTGGCAAGATACGAGACTGGAGAGATAAGCAGAAACCAGATAATAGAGGACCTTGTCACCACCTTGAATTTTATCTTGAGGAAAATGTTAAAATTGATTAGAAATCATCTCATACACTTTCTTCCCAAGTCACATAATTTGATGCTCTTACTTGAAATTATGAGACCACTACAATGACCACTTGCAAATCTTATAATCCTTCAGCTTAGGTATAAAGAGCATGTGTGCGTGTGTGTGTGTGTGTATTATCTGAAATACATAAAACAGTAAAATTATATGTCCTTGAGTAAAATTAAATTTTATACTATCTGCATTAAACATGTAGTAGTTTTTCAGTTGTCTTTTGCTTAGTTATTTTAGCAGATCGTAAACAGAACAAGCAGCCTGTTCCCTAGGCTTCATTATTTTATAAGCCCTCATTATTACTCCTATTTTTCTCCTTCCTGAAGGAAAAGAAAAGGTGGTTATAAAACATTGTTAATTTCACAAATGCAGTTAAATGCATGATCTACTAGGCTCATAATACCTATTGCATTCCATTTTAGAACATGTTTACCAAAGAACTCTATGTATTTTTGCAGTACTTTATAGAAGCCAAGCATTTTTAAATCACAAAGCGGACTATATTGTTTCTATACACACATACACTTAACATTCAAACTTTTGGTTTGATAGTTCAAAATTCTATTATTGAAACTATCAATGAATACTTTAAACTGAACTACATGATAACGTTTAAAATTCAATTGATTGTGAATAAAATTTATATTTTATTTTGCTTCAAAACATCAGAAAACCTGGCCACTCAAGACTCACAATTTAGCAAGGTATTAGTTTTCTCTTGCCGAATGTTGACGAATCTTCTGGTTGACTTGTCATTTTTGATTATATACATAAATTTCTATTACTTTTGTGACCTGCGTGAACATTTCCATTTGAGATCCAGGTTATTTCATTCTCTTTTTTCTTTAGGACTCCTTCTGGAGTATCTTAAGGAAAATTTCAGTGAAAAATGATTGATTTCCTCAGAATGCCATTTTTTTCATTGTTTGACTATTTTAATTGTTATAGGTATCCCTATTATTCAACCCAGTTTGAATTAAGTTTATCTGAATAAGAAAAATTTAGATGTACAATCACTATCATCAAACATGTGAAAGAAGATCATGTAAAATAAAGATTAGTTATAGATATTCAGAAATGAAGACACAGACTGATGGATACAAAAACATATTGTGTAAATATAGGAAGTCATTTATGTTTCTGTTAGGATCTGCTGCACAGTAAATCAGTCCAACATGAATAGCTTAAGACAATAACCTTTTATTTAGTTCCCTGTCCAGTTGGTTGGCTGCCTGGTTCATTTGATCTAGGCAACTTAGCAAATCTCTGTTAGAATCATTCATGCAGTGTCAGTCACTACTCTGACGGTTAGTAGAGTGTTGGCTACAGCAACAGGAATGACTTTGCTCTCGTCTCTCATCATCCAGCCAACTTCTCCATATGGTAGTCCCCAGGTTCAAATAGTAGGAAGATAGGATTTTGGAAGTTCTCTTGAGGTATTGAATTGAAACATGCACAAAATCACAAAGCAATTTCCAAGGTCAGCCCAGACTAAAGGTGTAGAAAAGTAGATTCGATTCTCAATAGTAAGCAAGCTGAAAATTACTGTGGTTATTTTTAATCTACCAAGCAGCAATAAATTGTTTCTTATTTACCAGAAAAAGTGACTCTCAATAGCAGATGCAAGATCTGGGAAAATGTTTCCTCAGGTAAATTCACCTATGCGTGTATGGTAAGACACTGCTTCTACTCTGCTCATCAGCAAAACACTTATTATCATTTTCATAATTTTCCTAGAATTTTAGTTAACTCTCCAATGATTTGTTTTTCTCTTAAAATTCTGTAAAGTTTACTGTTCCTGGTAATATAACTGTGGAGAAAATATAAATATGTGTGATCTATCAGCCACTATTGAGAGTGCAACCAGCTCTTTCTAACTTCTCTTCTGATTATTTTTTCTATTTAACTCAAGAGTTTTTATAACAAAGTTTTGCTATAATGTTTTGCCACTAGTTATTTCACCCTTCCCCTGCAGCATTTCAAATTACTTACAGTTTCACAAAAAAGACCACAAAAAAGCCACATATCCCGCTTTATTTTGATATGGACACATAAACTTCACAAAAGCTAGGTGTGTACATAGAATAGAAGCAGATGAAGCATGACGTGACATATCTGTTTATTTGCCCACTAATAGTTTTTAAAGGGTATATAGCTACTGGTTACAGTCTCTGAATAGGAACTGTTCTGCCAAATTTGAGAAAACATCCTGTTGCAAGCTACTGTTTCCAAATTCAGATTTATAACAAATTTCCAGAAATTTTTAAATATGTTCCCTGCCTATAAAAGAAACGTTTTCTTGTAGATCCTATTTCCATAATCTCTGATTCTGACCCAACAATTTTGTTTTTTTCTGAATTACAATAAACTATTGGTTTGGTCCAAGGTTATGATCACAAATCTATTTCCCTGCATTCCCTTTTGACAAATTTAAGATGTAAAAATTAATAGCTTCAGCTTGGGGTAACTCTATTACTGTAGGACTACATGCCCAAATCACTGCATAGTATATCCTCTTTGACATAACCACCCTATATTCCTGGTATTATCCAATCTATTTCCCGATGACTGCCTTCTTCCACAAGCTATTTTTTTCTACCAATAACTTCCCAGTTGGTCCCAAAGCCTAATTTGATTCCTCTTCCTCATTATATTTCACAATGAAGTAATTTCTGAATCTTCTTATTCCAATCCTCAAATCAGCCCGTCTATCCTGTTTGCCATTTTCTCTGCCCAATATCCTACCCATCTGGTTTCTAAATTCGTCTTTTGAAAAATTCCGTCATGTTCAGATAAATATATCCATAATTACATTGATTTTATTGAAGCAAAATTCTGATACTTTACTCTTCTCCTTGAAAAACATGCTGATTCATTAGACAAATATAAAATATCCTTGCAGTCAAAATTCAGTTTGACTTTTCTAATATTTTCCACTCTCCCGTTTACCATATGTATAGTGCATCCCCAAATTCCTTTTGTTTACTCCTAAAATTTTTTTTCCTAGGTTTTTTTTTACCTTTACTTTTATTATAACCAAACCATACACATCTTTCCAGATCTATTTCCAAATGCTATCTTCCTCAGGAGCTATTTAATACATTTATCTATTTCTCTATTCAATGTACTCATCTATTTCATCTGTGCTTCACCATTATTGATCACTTTTAATGTGGCTATAACTCATTTGTGCATATGACACTTTTCCCATGCCAACAAACTGGTTCAAGTTTTACTTCTCCACAATAGAAAGTATGTATAACAGGTAGACAAGTATAGTATTAATTCAATGAGTCAGTAATATAATTCATTAATGGAGTTAACATTCCACATCAGTCTGCTTATCATTCCCCGTATTCAGTCTATGCTGTATTCTCTTAAAAGACAAAAATATGCTTCATTTCATGCATTAATTATGTGTGTAAGACACCCATTACATACTATGCACTCTGCCTTCTGGTTAATGCTTCACTCATATTTTTGAAAGGGCTAAAATACTCCAGTTTATCTACTGCCTTCTCATAATACAGCATGATGAACAACCTATTGTTGTTACATTTTTCCTTGCATGAAATTGTATGAGACTAGTATGTACCTCTGTACACTGAAAAAGATATTTTTCTTGATATAGGATACGATTTCATTAGAATTTTGGTTGTCACATTGCATTGTTAATTTATACTCAAATTACAAACAGCTAATCATCTTTATTATTATTTTATATACACACATATACATATATACACATATGTGTGTATACATGCACACAGATATATATATTCACACATATATGAATGTGTGTATTTGTGTATAAAGAATTGTTAATAAAGATGATCCCATCCTTCTTTAAAGCATTACATTTTACAAACTAAGATAGAGCTACAGGTATCCCAATTTTAGTTCAGGTATGGTTTTCCTTCTATCTTATTTAAAACTTTGTGATATGATATTTTTAGTTATTGTTTCACTTTGTGTCATAATCAGATGTGAAAAGCACACGTGACCATGACTGGATGTTCTGTTCATTGTAGGACCACTAATGTGTAAAGCAATATTGATTTTTTTGGGAAATATTTATGAAAAAGGAACACAGAAATGCAGAAGAAAAACTACTTTTTAAATGGAATGTATTTTATACTACATCTCAGCCCTAAAAACAAGTTTATGCTTTGTAGTTGTTCATTACTTATTGCATGAAATTGAAATAGTATAAAATAGTTATAAAGCTATCTGCTTGCTCTATCAATTACCAAAAGAGTAGTTTTAAAATCTCATGCAGTGGTAGTGTTTTAAAAATTTCTTTTGGTCAGCCAATTAATACTTACTTTAAATATTTTGAGACTGTATATTGCATTAATAAAAATATAATAATTATTATATCTTCCCATGGAATTAAACATCGTGTCTTTAAGTAATAAGAGATTTACTTTATACAATTAGGCGTTGAGAGTAATTTTCCTTTGAAAGGATATCTTTTGGGTAGTTACTTCCATTTAATTTTATTTTCAGCTCTATTTAGGTTGGACAAATAAAAATTGTATATATTTAAGTTGTACAATGTAATGATTTGGTATACATACACATTGTGAAATAATTACCACAATCATGCTAATTAACATATCTATCATATAGTTACGTGTGTGTGTGTGTGACATTTAAAATCTACTAGTAGTAAATGTCGAGAATACTACGCAATATCATAAACTGTAATCATCATGCTGTACATTGGATTTGCAGAATTTATTCATCCTGCATAACTGATACTTTGTACACTTTGTATACTTTGACAAACATCTCCCCATTTTCCCCACCCCTCAACCTGTGGCAACCACCATTCTATTCTGAGTTTGACTTTTTAAGATTTCATGTATTAGTGAGACAATGCAGTATTTGTCTTTCTGTGACTGTTTTTTTTCATATTAACATAATGTGCAGGTTCATCCATATTATCACAGATGGCAGAATTTCCTTCTTTTTAGGGCTAAATAATATTTCAATTTTTATATAGACTTTATTTTATTTATCCACCCGTAAATTGACACTTAGGTTTATTACTTATCTTGGCTATTGTGGCACTAGGGCAGGCCTGAAGACTTTGGTTTCAGGGGCCAGGCTGGAGCCTAGAGCCGCGGGTGTTGGCCTGGTGATAATGTTTACAAGGGTTGGCCTTATGCTGGGGTAAGCGACAAAGTCAGGTGCTCATTTTACTCCCCTTTACCAACCCAGAGGGTATCTCTCTTCATGCTTGGGATGGGTTGATATAGGTAATGTGAAACTGTTTTTCCCACCCTCTTCAATATGTTTTTTCTTTATTCCTGTACTCCACCAGGAGCTGCAATCTCTTACTTGCATTGCACAGCTTTTGTGAAGGTATATTAGAGTGTGGTTGGTGGTTCAAGCTGATGCTTTTGTCAAGGGACAAACATTGGAAACTCCTATTTCACCATCTTGCTGATGTCATGCCCCAAATAAATATTTCTGACATACCCCTGCAGTTCCCTAATCTTCTCTTCAGCTGTGTATAATCTGCTAGCTAAGCCATTTGTTGGGTTTATATTCATTACAATTATAATTTTTACATTCAGAACATACGTTTGCTTCTTTATTATGTCTACATGTCACAAGCTCATATTTGACATTTTTGCTTTATCTTTGATAATGTTATGTGCATATTTTTCAATTCTATTTTCTATAATTCCATAATCTGAATTGCAAAAGCCCGTTTATTTTCTGATTGTTGACTCTAAGCTTTTTGTTTTTCTTGAAATTTTGTCTAATACTTTGAAGCATGTTTTGAAGTAAAGTTCTGCCAGGGTTGTTTAACGAAACTTCTAAAAGTAACCTAAAGATTACCTTGATTCACATCATTCTAAATTGAATTATCTGAGATTTTAAAAAATTACATGGAAAACATCATTTGAAAATGTGAATGTGATAGGGCATAGTTGTGGTTATAAATCCTGAAAGGGACTTTTTCTTTGCCTTAACACAGTAATAGGTTTTAGATAGGTAATTGTATTTGTTGTATTTCTAGGAATAGTGGAGTTTCTTATACCCTCTTTGGTAAGCTATGTAATGCTATGAGGTCTCATTATTATGTGGAGGTTCTATTAGACTCCCTGGCTGTAGTAGGTCTTAGCTTTATCTATTGCTTCAAAACATTTTACAATTGCCTAACAATGGTTATAACTGTATGAATACCTATCTCTAAATTTGCATTGACCTCTGTATATATAGACAAATCAATACAGATCAATATATAGAAATATACATATATAGATATGTGTTCATAGATAGAAGAATATAGATTTCTTTTTACACAAATGCTCATTCACTTTCTTTCTTTCTTTTTCTTTTTCTTTTTTTTTTTTTTGAGACCAAGTGGCGCTCTGTCGCCGAGGCCGGAGTGCCCTGGCGGGATCTCGGCTCACTGCAAGCTCCGCCTCCCTAGTTCACGCCATTCTCCTGAGTAGCTGGGACTAGAGGAGCCCGCCATCACGCCCGGCTAAGTTTTTCGTTTTTTTGTTTTGTTTTGTTTTGTTTTGTTTTTTTAGTAGAGACGGGATTTCACCGTGTTAGCTAGGATGGTCTCCATCTCCTGACCTCGTGATCCGCCTGCCTCGGCCTTCCAAAGCGCTGGGCTTACAGGCGTAAACCACCGCGCCCGGCCGCTCATTCACTTTCAGTGAGGTCTCGTTCCATTAAACCCATCGTAATTTGAAAATATCATAAATTGAAAATGCATTTAATACATCTAACTTATTGAACATCATAGCTTAGCCTATCCTACCTTAAAAGTGCTCAGAACACTTTACAGCTGGGCAAAATAATCTTGCACAGAGCCTATTTTACAATATAGTATTGAATATCTGATGGAATTTATTGAATCCTGTACTCAATATAGTATTGAATATCTGATGGAATTTATTGAATACTGTACTAAGACAGAATGCTTGTGCAGATACTCAAAGTAAGATTTTTACTTAATTTGTATCACTTTTGCACCATTGTAAAGTTGAAAAATTATTAACTTGAACCACTGGAATTTGTGGACCTCCATATTCAAAACTTCATTGTCATTTTCAGTTCTTATATCTCTTCTCTGTCTTTTAATATTTATTACTAATATTATGACACCTAATATGTAGTGATATTCTAACTTAATGCTAAGTATTTAATGTCATTATCTCATTCAATACTTAAAATACCTCCTTGAAGATATTTTATGATGTCTATTTATATGTGAAGTAACTGAAGTTTTAGGTTACATAACCTGCCAAAGATTCCATATCATCTAATTTTCAAAGCTTAAAGTTGAACTCAGCGTATTTTCCACCAAAAGTCAAATAAATAAGCATGATATATCTGATTTTTAGTAATGATATGCTATTTTATTATTAGATTAATAAGATATTTTTCAGTGCTGATATAAGAATTGAGGACCATGTGTCCTGCTGATAGATCCTTATGTTTTAGAATATGATTTACAATAAATCTCTCTGAACCACAGTGGTTCTAACTGTAAAGGAGGAATCAAATGTGTGTGCATTCTTTAATAGGAAAATTGGGGATTTATTTGTTAATTGGCTTTGAGTTCCTAGGATTAAAGGTTTAAGTACTATCTTTATTAAAGATAAAAACTAATTAAAGTTTTAATCTCAAATAATCTTACAATTAAGGGATGTCTCTTAAATTCATGTAATGGTTAATTTAAATAAACTTGATCTGCATAGTTTTAGGTCCCTCTTCTTTCTCCTTTCCTCTGCTATGATTTTCATTCTAATTTCTGTCTTTAGTCAGTGTCAAAATCATTTTCTTATTCTTTTAGTGGAATATTACAAATACAATTTCTCATATTTAGATCAAGAATAATGGTAGTTTAATTTCAATATGGACAACACGCCTATGTTATAAGGATTCTTCAAGCAAGATTCAGAAATCCTAGTCTAATGACTAATCAAATATTGGAGGAAAAAATATTCCTACAAAATCAACAACATTATTTCTAAGCAGATCTGGGAAATTATCATTGGAATAATGAAACCACAACAATTATTAACATGGTTCTAGATATTCTCTAGTTGCCCATTACACTACTTTTTATTCCGTATGAGTTTGGGTAGTAAAACAGATTTGGTACTGGTGTTGGATTGACATGAAAAAATTAAAAATCTTTCACATACTAGGATTTTTTTTCTTCTCAAAGAAATTCAACTGTTTATGGAAAAGTACCCATGATATATAGATTATCTTCCTTAAGGTATTGCACAGTTGCAGAATTCTAAATTAAATGACAACCCCTAATGTACTTTGATTAAATAAGGTAATTACTAAATAAAATATCGGAGATATCATTGAAAGGGAACACCCCACTATACATATATATATATATATATTTAGACACAATTTATTGTAGCCAAAAGTACTGTTAAGCAATTAATTTTGTTTCCACTCTTCCGATAACAAAGTTCTAAAATCATATATATAAATTAACATTTATGAAATACTAATTATGACATGACATATATATCTGATAATATTGTGCATATAAAAGAAACATGACACCTACATCCACTGCTCTTATAACCTAATTTGGGAAATATAAAATAAGTCTTTAAATTCGTACACTTTTTATTTAAGTAAAGACTAAAGTGACATAGTTGGAGACTTGGAGCTTGTAGAACAGAAACATTTTACTTTTTTATGTTCAGTGACTTTTTTTCTATAGAAAAATGGAATTTAAACCTGACATTTTTATAATGGGGAGGATCTGGGCTGCTACTGTGATTTAGGCCTGAATTAAAGATTCCCTCTTAGGACATAGCTTCTCCAGTGGGTTCCTAGTACTTCTGCCTGGGTGTCCTCCTATACTGTAGTCTGCTTCAATTCAAGTAAGTGCTCATCTTCCTATGTGGGGCCCTTAACACATAGGTTTACTGAATGTTTGGTTTTTATCAACATTTTCATATTTCACTTGTAGCTTTTCTCTCAATGAGCTTTTGAGCTGTTTAAGCCTTATTCCTAAAAGCCAATGACTTCACATTCACATTCATGTTCAGAACACAGATGGATAAGTCGGTCTATCCAACCTATCTACCTGATTAGGTCACACGATCTAAAATACAACATAAAGAAAAAAACTGCAGTATTTATTAGTATAAGTAAAATATGATCTTTTAAATATTTTCTTTTTAGTCTTACTATCATCCACCTTTTTTCCCCAAGTGAGATAACTGAAATTTTGCTCTGTTTAATTCTCCCCCATGTTCTTTAAATATGATTGATTATCAAGTTTTCCTGGTTAAATGTTATTTGTATTTCTGAATATACACCTGATATGGTTTGTCTCTTCCCACTCAAATCTTATCTTGAATTGTAGTTCCCATAATCCCTATGTGTCATGGGAGGGACGCAGTGGGAGATAATTGAATCATGGGGTCAGTTTCCCCCATGCTATTCACGTGATAGTAAGTTCTCATGAGATCTGGTGGTTTTATAAGGGGCTTTTTCCCCTTTTGCTAGGCACTTCTCCATCCTGTCATCATGTGAAGAAGGACATGTTTACTTCCCCTTCTGCCATGATTGTAAGTTTCCTGAGGCCTTCCAAGCCATGCAGAACTGTGAGTCAATTAATCTTCTTTCATTTTTAGGTTACCCGGTCTCGGGCAGTCTTTTATAGTAGCATGAGAATGGACTAATACAATACCCTCTAGTTCATTTCCACACCCACTGCCATATCTCAGAACCTCCACATTTCTACTTGTGCTATTATAATTCATTGTCCTCATCTCTTTGTTGAAGTCATTTTTCCAGACCAACTTACACTTCTCACAGTATGTTTGTTAATTTAATATTTCTATATAGAGATCTTTTTATATTATCCCCTGTGCAGATTCTTCAGTAACACTCTGTCACCTGTTTAAGATTTATTTTCAACTGCCCATGGTTCACCCATGGTTTTTAATTGATGGTAACACATGAGTTTCTTGATTGCATCTGTTGACTTTTTATTTATGCCTTTACTCATGGCTTTAACCTCTACTTTGCATAAATTTACTATGAACCTTGACTCCTGAAAAATTCTAATTTATTTCTTAATTCTTAGTTTAAGCATGCATTACAGTCTGAGTTCACCTCTATCTTTTTGGTTAGATTTTATTTTCCATGGAACTCATTTGTTTGCACTTTATTTCTATGCCAAATATTTAGCAAAAGCATTTGGCAATACAGAAGTTATTTATTTTCTATGTATTGAATTAATTTACTAATCAGTTGATGACAACAAGTGACTATGTAGACTATTGCCTAGACTACAAGGCAGTACAGATAAAGGCTATCGGTAAAAGAGTAACTTGGATTGGGGTTAAGACAAACCCCAGACACTGGAGCAGCTGAATCAATTGTAAAGCAGCTCTGAAAATGCTTCATACATTATGCAAAGCTCTCATCAGGAAAAATGAACTAAAACAATTTTCTGGAAGTTATACCTAGTAGGTTAGTGTGGGATAGAATGGGGGAAAAAGTCTAATATGTGAAATCAAAAAAATGTCCAGAAGAGAGACTGAATCCTCCTGTTCGTGTTCAGCCTGACTAGCCTGCAGCTGAATGTTAAATTCTCTAGCTATAGTTGATCAAACCAAACTAGTATCAAACATCCATATAGGTAGATGAAATTGAGGGAAGACCTATCAGCACAGGATCAGGAAAACAAAAGGTGTGTATGTGTTCTAAAAAAGAGTAAAATTTATTTAAATTTAGATTACATACATATGCAGTTCTCATTCCTGGCCTTTCCAATTGGTAAGATACTTTGCTGGGCACTGTATATTAATCAGAAGAAAGATTATCATATTCCCTTACCTGTACACTTTCTTTCAAGTTGGAAGAGACAGTCAATAATACATTAATATACATGGCTATAGTTTTAATTCTAAATAATGATATAATTAAAGACTGTAATATACTGCTTTCTATGGTTTTCATGTGTTCTCTAAAAGGTCATGTGTTGGAAACTGAATCTTACAACAGCATTGGAAGGTAAGGGACTAATAAGAGGTGATGAGATCATGAGAACAGAGCCCTCATCAAACATAAATGAATGTGGCTATTGTAGGAGCTGTTTGAAAGTGGATTGTTCTGCTCCTGAATGACTACTGGGTACGTAACGAAATGAAGGCAGAAATAAAGATGTTCTTTGAAACGAACGAGAGCAAGGACACAACATACCGGAATCTCTGGGACACATTCAAAGCAGTGTGTAGAAGGAAATTTATAGCACTAAATGCCCACAAGAGAAAGCAGGAAAGATCCAAAAATGACACCCTAACATCACAATTAAAAGAACTAGAAAAGCAAGAGCAAACATATTCAAAAGCTAGCAGAAGGCAAGAAATAACTAAAATCAGAGCAGAACTGAAGGAAATAGAAACACAAAAAACCCTTCAAAAAATTAATGAATCCAGGAGCTGGTTTTTTGAAAGGATCAACAAAATTGAGCAAGACTAATGAGGAAAAAAAGAGAGAAGAATCAAATAGATGCAATAAAAAATGATAAAGGGGATATCACCACCGATCCCACAGAAATACAAACTACCATCAGAGAATACTACAAACACCTCTATGCAAATAAACTAGAAAATCTAGAAGAAATGGATAAATTCCTCGACACATACACTCTAAAAGACTAAACCAGGAAGAACTTGAATCTCTGAATAAACCAATAACAGGAGCTGAAATTGTGGCAATAATCAATAGCTTACCAACCAAAAACAGTCCAGGACCAGATGGATTCACAGCCAAATTCTACCAGAGGTACAAGGAGGAACTGGTACCATTCCTTCTGAAACTATTCCAATCAATAGAAAAAGAGGGAATCCTCCCTAACTCATTTTATGAAGCCAGCATCATCCTGATACCAAAGTCGGGCAGAGACACAACCAAAAAAGAGAATTTTAGACCAATATCCTTGATGAACATTGATGCAAAAATCCTCAATAAAATACTGGCAAACAAAATCCAGCAGCACGTCAAAAAGCTTATCCACCATGATCAAGTGGGCTTCATCCCTGGGATGCAAGGCTGGTTCAATATATGCAAATCAATAAATGTAATCCAGCATATAAACAGAGCCAAAGACAAAAACCACATGATTATCTCAATAGATGCAGAAAAGGCCTTTGACAAAATTCAACAACCCTTCATGCTAAAAACTCTCAATAAATTAGGTATTGATGGGATGTATCTCAAAATAATAAGAGCTATCTATGACAAACCCACAGCCAATATCATACTGAATAGGCAAAAACTGGAAGCATTCCCTTTAAAAACTGGAACAAGACAGGGATGCCCTCTCTCACCACTCCTATTCAACACAGTGTTGGAAGTTCTGGCCAGGGCAATTAGGCAGGAGAAGGAAATAAAGGGTATTCAAGTAGGAAAAGAGGAAGTCAAATTGTCCCTGTTTGCAGACGACATTATTGTATATGTAGAAAACCCGATTGTCTCAGTCCAAAATCTCCTTAAGCTGATAAGCAACTTCAGCAAAGTCTCAGGATACAAAATCAATGTACAAAAATCACAAGCATTCTTATACAGCAATAACAGACAAACAGAGAGCCAACTCATGAGTGAACTCCCATTCACAATTGCTTCAAAGAGAATAAAATACTTAGGAATCCAACTTACAAGGGACGTGAAGGACCTCTTCAAGGAGAACTACAAACCACTACTCAATGACATAAAAGAGGATACAAACAAATGGAAGAACATTCCATGCTCATGGGTAGGAAGAATCAATATCGTGAAAATGGCCATACTGCCCAAGGTAATTTATAGATTCAATGCCATCCCCATCAAGCTATCAATGAGTTTCTTCACAGAATTGGAAAAAACTACTTTAAAGTTGATATGGAACCAAAAAAGAGCCCACATCACCAAGTCAATCCTAAGGCAAAAGAACAAAGCTGGAGGCATCACGCTACCTGACTTGAAACTGTATTACAAGGCTACAGTGACCAAAACAGCATGGTACTGGTACCAAAAGAGAGATATAGATCAATGGAACAGAACAGAGCCCTCAGAAATAACGCTGGGTATCTACAACTATCTGATCTTTGACAAACCTGAGAAAAACAAGCAATGGGGAAAGGATTCCCTATTTAATAAATGGTGCTGGGAAAACTGGCTAGCCATATGTAGAAAGCTGAAACTGAATCCCTTGCTTACACATTATACAAAAATTAATTCAAGATGGATTAAAGACTTAAATGTTAGACCTAAAACCATAAAAACCCTAGAAGAAAACCGAGGCATTACCATTCAGGACATAGGCATGGGCAAAGACTTCATGTCTAAAACACCAAAAGCAATGGCACCAAAAGCCAAAATTGACAAAAGGGATCTAATTAAACTAAAGAGCTTCTGCACAGCAAAAGAAACTACCATCAGAGTGAACAGGCAACCTACAAAATGGGAGAAAATTTTCGCAACCTACTCATCTGACAAAGGGCTAACATCCAGAATCTACAATGAACTCAAACAAATTTACAAGAAAAAAACAACCCCATCAAAAAGTGGGCAAAGGATATGAACAGACACTTCTCAAAAGAAGACATTTATGCAGCCAAAAGACACATGAAAAAATGCTCATCATCACTGGCCATCAGAGAAATGCAAATCAAAACCACAAGGAGATACCATCTCACACAAGTTAGAATGGCAATCATTAAAAAGTCAGGAAACAACAGGTGCTGGAGAGGATGTGGAGAAATAGGAACACTTTTATACTGTTGGTGGGACTGTAAACTAGTTCAACCATTGTGGAAGTCATTGTGGCGATTCCTCAGGCATCTAGAACTAGAAATACCATTTGACCCAGCCATCCCATTACTGGGAATATACCCAAAGGATTATAAATCATGCTGCTATAAAGACACATGCACATGTATGTTTATTGTGGCACTATTCACAATAGCTAAGAATTGGCACCAACCCAAATGTCCAACAATAATAGACTGGATTAAGAAAATGTGGCACATATACACCATGGAATACTATGCAGCCATAAAAAATGATGAGTTCATGTCCTTTGTAGGGACATGGATGAAATTGGAAATCATCATTCTCAGTAAACTATCGCAAGGGCAAAAAACCAAACACTGCATGTTCTCACTCATAGATGGGAATTGAACAATGAGAACACATGGACACAGGAAGGGGAACATCACACTCTGGGGACTGTTGTGGGGTGGGGGGAGGGGGGAGGGGGGAGGGATAGCATTAGGAGATATACCTAATGCTAAATTACGAGTTAATGGGTGCAGCACACAAGCATGGCACATGTATACATATGTAACCAACCTGCACATTGTGCACATGTACCCTAAAACTTAAAGTATAATAATAATAATAATAATAAAAAGAAAGTGGATTGTTATAAAGCTGGCTGGGCCCCTGGTGCCCTTCTCTTTCACAGGCACTTGCTTGCCCCTCCTTCCTTCTGCTCTTCTACCATGGAATGGCATGGCCTGAGGCCCTCACCAGATTCTAGCCCCTCAGTGTTGGACTTTGCTGCATCCAGAACCATGAGCTAAATAAATATATGTTATCAATTACCCAGTCTGAAGCATTCATTTATAATGCCAGAAAATGTACCAACACTGTATTGAGAAATAATCATAGAGGATATTTAATTAAGATGAGAAATCAAGGAAAAACTCTCTAGGAAATGTGCATTCATACTGAAGTCTAACATAAATTATCCAAACAGAAAGGGCATATTTGTGGGAGGGGGGTAACCTTGTAATGAATAGATGGGATCCTGGGATGGAAAAAAGCTTGGAACTTCTGAGGAATGGCTGAAAATTCAGTGCAGGTGAAGTGTTGAAAGACTAGGGTGGGTGACACCACATATAGCTGAAAGAATAGGCAAGGGTTTACTATGCATGAGCCAAGACTGTAAGCCATGCCACCACTATACAACTTCCTTATATCTACTAAAAACTGAACATCCTATACAAAAGGGATGTTTATGAACCACTGGGACTTATGGAAAACACAGTAGCAAATGGGAAAATGGCCAAGGACAGAGGAGTGAAGTAAATAAATATAAACTACAGTTTCATACCCTATGAAGCCAATGTAGCCCACAAAGAGTAGAGAGAAGTATCCTGTGTCTCTCAGGTCTTCTTAAGCTTTGTCTTCCAATCAGATCTTTAGAAATATGAACACGTAAATATGTGTATATGTTCATTTCTTTGGAATGAGTTTATTTGAACTGTAGTTCTTCCTTCAAGTCTAAGCATTCAACTTAAGGATTGTCTTTCAGCCCAAATTGTTGTAAAACTGAGGCATCTCCTCTTCAAATGGGATAGTGTCTAGGCTTTGTCCACACTCCCAAAACAATCAAATTAAATAAAAAATTCTTACAGGGTATCCAGTTCATTTCTTTAATCCACAGAAGAAGAAACTAAAACCTCAAAGTAATCACATCTCCAAACACCTTAGAAAGCAAAAATTAGGCAGATCATGGTGGCTCATGCCTGTAATCCCAGCACTTTGGGAGGCTGAGGCGGGTGGATCATGAGGTCAGGAGATCGAGACCATCCTGGCTAACACAGTGAAACCCCGTCTCTACTAAAAATACAGCAACAACAACAAAAAATTAGCCGGGCACGGTGGCAGGCACCTGTAGTCCCAGCTACTTGGGAGTCTGAGGCAGGAGAATGGCATGAACCCAGGAGGCGGAGCTTGCAGTGAGCCAAGATCACACCATTGCACTCCAGCCTGGGCGAGAGAGCGACACTCTGTCTCAAAACAAAACAAAACAAAACAAAAAAGAATGAAAGCAAAAATTAAATTAAAGACAGAGATTTCCAATTTTTACAAGGAATAAAATTTTCCAGGAGAACAAGAAATAAATATAGAATGACAAGCCAAGATGTACTATGATAGAATCACTAAAGTCATAAAAGTTGTTTCTTCTCATCCAGCCATACGTTATGGGAGGATAAAGTCTTATTTTGTTTCAGGCCATGTTGATGATTTATATTGTCTTTGGAGAATTTCTTGGACTCTCTCTCTCTCTCTCTATACATATATACTATATATATATAGTATATATATATAATTTTGGCTCTTAAATCATGAATCCCATTTGCTTCTGATAATTAGTTAAATTAATTTTTGTTGCTGTTTTACAGGTACCTTAATGAATAGCTGCATTTTTATGTAACTGAAAATTATCTAGTGAGTTAAGTAGGATGATAATTTGACCCCTAATTAAGGAAAGCTTTGTTGATGAACAATGAAATTTTTATTTTTAATTGCTAGAAACAGGACTTTCAGGAGTTTCTTAAACCTTCTTGTTTATGAATTTCTCTCCATGTAATTATAACTATTTACAGTCAAGTGCTGAACATCTCAAACTAATGATAATGTTTATTAGAGAAAGTCCTTTAATGAGTAGATGTTAAATGTGTCCCTGAAACAAAAGACTTCACATGAAAGTATTATTCTTCCTCTGTCTTTAACCATTGAAATGTTTTTTTGTCCAAGTGATTAGCATGACTCTATCCAAATAAAGGTGGTCTACTCAAGAAATTTACATTCTACTGATGAATAGAAATCCTGCATTACTTAATACGTAAAATGTCACACGTACATTGTTTTTGTTTTAGTTGAAGTTTAGTATTGTTCTGTTTATCACACTTATCATAACATGTTTCTTTCTTTTTTTTTTTTTTTTTTTTTTTTGTTGGAGTGGGACGGAGTCTCGCTCTATCGCCCAGGCTGGAGGGCGGTGGCGCGATCTCGGTTCACTGCAAGCTCTGCCTCCTGGGTTCACGCCATTCTCCTGCCTCAGCCTCCCGAGTAGCTGGGACTACAGGCGCCCGCCACCACGCCCGGCTAATTTTTTTGTATTTTTAGGAGAGACGGGGTTACACCATGTCAGCCAGGATGGTCTCGATCTCCTGACCTCGTGATCCGCCCACCTACGCCTCCCAAAGTGCTGGGATTACAGGCGTGAGCCACCGTGCCGGGCCATAACATGTTTCTTAAAGTGACTTTTCAATAGATATGCAAAAAATATTTTAAACATGGCATCCCAAACAGAAGTAATCATTAGTTCAAGCACTACAACGATCAAATTTATAATCCTAAATTTTGTTTTGTTTTAAAGGGTAGTAGAAATAAAAACAGAAATGCACATAATAGATGATTTCCTTAAGTACGCTGTAGTAAAGTTACAGCTTACTTGAGAAAATCATCTATTATGTGCATTTGTAATGGTATAGAAAGAGTGTTTTTAAACTCAAAGAATGTACTCGACTCTCTATCTTTTAATTTCAGCCCTTTTGAATATCTGTTTTTAGAAATAGATGTAATAATACTTTAATTAAGCGCTAGTGAAATATAATAAACACACCATAGGATACTAACTATATATGATTTGCAAAAAAAAAAAACAAAAAAAAAAACCACAAAAATTAAACCTAATGTTTTCGGTTATATAGCAAACTGAGAAGACAGGGAGAGAGAGAGCGAGAGAGAGACAGAGAAAGGGAGAGAGAGATGACAGATAATAAGAGTCAGAGAGAGAAAGAATTCTAATATTTCTCATAATACAATTGCTTCATTCAGCTACTCAATAGTTAAAAGAAAATGCTTTTCTCATTTCCATATTTGAATCTGTATGTGTTACGGCATTTTTGTTATGTGCTTACTCTTGTGAGGGAAACACACTGTCCCATATTTCTAGTCCACTTAAGTTGGAAGGGATCGTTTCAGTTTTTGTAATAATTATAGATAGTGTTGAATCAGTAAGTTTCCCAAGTTTAAGTTTTAACTATAAACTTTATTATCTGTATATCAAAAATCTCTAGCAACATTTTTTTTCCTGAAGTACCAAAAATCAGTGTCAGGCTGTGATACTAAGACATTTACGTCTCTTCAACCAAACGTTTTCATTGTCTGCTACACCAGAAAGGGTTTGATTTCTTTCTTCCTCCTTTTTGGGGCAAAATCTGTGTTTTAGTATTAATTGGATGTATTTTCATCAGGAATAACTGTATGAGTCAATATCTCTAATATGGAATAGATTTTCTGGTAGGCAGAAGTGACTGCTTGTTTCATACTACCTGACATAATTCATTAAAATTATAGGCAAATATTACTCCATTTGCTAGTTGAGGTGGAAATAAACAGAAAAAAATATAATATCTGCATCTTTGCTAGATTAAGCCAGCCCTCTTAGAGTAGGGGCTAGTTTTTGCTTGTTTGTTTTTGTTTTTCCTATTCCAGTTAAGCATTGACTGGAATATTCAATTATTTCTTGACTTCACTCCAACAGATATATTGTCCCTATAAATATAACTTGGTAAACATTTCTCCTCTGAGATTTAAGGACTCAACATTCCAGAATCTTAAACTTCTGGGGCAATTAATGACATCTTCTCTAGAAGATGTAAGTATAAAAAAAATTGTACTGTGTCACCTGGACTGTAGTAAAATAAATGATAATTTCTGGATGATTACAGCAGATGCCAAATTGATTTTCTTAAGTATTATAACACTTCTTCTATAAGTTGTGAACTTCAACATACGTATTGGCAGAGACATTGCTTCTGCCACACCTTTATCCTGCTCAAAGGTATTATTGATCTCCATTGCTTGTCAAGTATATTTAAAAGTGCTTATTTATCAATCAGGGCACGTAAAACAGTGTGATATTATGAATATCAGATAACCTGATTTTTACACAATCTACACAGCAGCCTGTTTGTATCCAATGATATGGACCAATTCAGTAGTACCTAACTGAACATCAAAAAGGAGGTTTTAATCAGATTTTCAAAAGCGTCAAGAATTCTAGGGAGGAAATCATTAAAACATGAGCATTTGGAATGGTAAAATAAATCAAAAGAAGTTTGACTAGAAGGTTATGAGAAAGTCCAGAAACTAAACTGAATATGAGAATGGACTGGTTTCAACATGAGAAAAAGATGGATTAAGATCAAAAACATTCTGGGGTCAGAGCTGATGATTTCAGCATACGCCAGTCTCTTGCTGGTATTCTGTCACCAGAAAGTAACTGGCTTATGCTGAAATCAGCAGCTTTCACAGATTTCCCTCCATCCTCACAGTAATCTTTGAGAATGGTTAAATGGAAATGAAGATAAAGCTTATTAGATTTTAAGCTGTCAAGTTATTGTGAAGTGCAGATGTTGTACTGATCCTCAAAGAAAACAAAATATAGATTCTACTAATTTGGAAAGAGGATTCAAATTTAGTACGTTAAATGTGAATAATTAGACTAAAACCCTTGGTGCTAAATTCATAGAAGAAATCAGTCACAAGTAAAGAATAAGAGCCCCATGAAGTCTAATTTTGCCTTCTTATCTGAGTGTGTAGTTGCATTTGTCTGAGACCACATCTCAATCAATTCTCAAGTTGTACTTTGTCAAATATGAAAACACTAGAAATCATACACCTTAATTATTCATCTCTACAAAAAGCAAATTGTAGCTGCTTTCAATCTCTTCACAGATGCTTTTTGTAAAAAGGAAAAGGCTATAGTTATGACTGTCCTCTGGGAAATTGATAAATATATACTAATCTTCAGGATCCTGTCTAAAATGTGATAACAGTGTCTATAATCCCTGAGGTTAAGAAACTAACAAAGAACGTACTGTGTGCATATAGGTATGCATGTGTATATTACTTAGAAAATAAAGCAGCAGGGTTAAATTTAAATGAAGGATTAGACTGAGAAAATATTTTAGAAACTTAATCTATGTATTTATAATGATATTTATTAATTCCAAAACAAATACAATGGTATTTATGCTAGCAGTTATAAATGGCTCTAAGTGAATGTCCCTCTATTTTGCCACAAAAAAATAAGAAAGTGATATAAAAAGGTAAAATAAGAAAATGTCAAACATTGTTTCCAGCATTTCCGCAGTGCAATATTTTGTTTCTAACAATTCAGGACAAAGAAACTTGATATGAGATTGACCATACTTCTTACCAATATTCTAGACCCCTTGCTTATCAGAGAGTTTCTTTTTTGAGGCCCTTAAACACTCCTGGCTGGTATGTATATAGCATATCTATAAAATTATTGACTAGTTAGTGATGAGTTAATTAGTGTGTCAATTTGGGTTCTCCAGAAGGCATACCAAAAGTGAATTCAAAGTAAAAAGTAATTATATGGGGAAATTCATGCAAAGGATAAAGAAGAGAGAAGGGAGGGTAGACATTGTGAGACTGTGAAAGGAGATTAGGAAAGAAGAAGAAATGACAAGAAAGGCCTCAGACTACAATGGACTTTTATCAAAATTTTGACCAGACCCACAAGAAGCCACAGTGTAAAGATTGTTGTTAGAGGAATCCTGTGTTGGAGGAATTGCCCTGGCTTTATATCTCCTCTGTGTTTAGTCACTGCCTGAGAGCAGCCCAGGCAGAGCATGCTCTTGGTGTGAATGCTTAATGGGTTCTTAAAGTGAGACATCTGGAGACTGTGAGCCCATTGTGCTCCTCTAGCAGGATCACTACTGAATTGTAAGGTCTGAGTGATGCACTACTACAATGACTTCTAAACAAAATATATCACAGATTTCCCCCCTCATATTTTGGTTACCTCATTTAAACAAAATTTGTTGGATTTATAGGGCCTTGGTATTGCATCTTGTTGTTTTGTTCTGAGATTTTCATAAGCTGTTCCCCCGACAACTGCCAAAGGGTTTGTGGTTGAAAAAATGTTATGAACTTTTGACCTAGAAGACACATGTAAATGGGTAGCATATTGAGTCAAATTTCGCAGTGTGATATCAAGTTTTTCTAAATATTTTCTAATGTGTGACTCTTCTAAAAACTCTTTAGGTTAAATTGAATAAACTGTCTGAATTGTTTGTATTTAAGCACCTCCACAAAATTCTCTGTCTAGGTTTGCCTGTAACTGTGGCATAGATGTCTTGTAAGAATGCTTTCTGCCAGGTGCCGTGGCTCACACCTGTGATCCCAGCACCTTGGGAGGCCAAGGCGGGAAGATTACTTAAGCCCAAGAATTCAAGACCAGTCTAGGCAAAATAGTAAGACACTGTCTCTACAAAATAACAATAATGATAATATGAAGGAGAAGCAGAAAAATAATAATAATAAAGAATGTTTTCTATGAGAATGCAGGAAAATCTGTATTTGACTCCAGGCAAAATTATTTGAAATATGAGCTTTTCAAAAAAACTATTTGCACTCTAACTCTTCTCTCAGTTAACTAGCAGAAAGAAATGGAAGGAAGGAAGGAACGAAGGAACGAAGGAAGGAATGAAGGAAGGAACGAAGGAAGGAAGGAACAATGGAAGGAAAGAAGAAAGGGAGGAACAATGGAAGGAAAGAAGAAAGGGAGGAACGTAAGGGAGAAGGGAAGGAGGAAGGGAGGAAGCAAGCAAGCAAGAAAGATGGATCCACATGTTTTAAAACATTAAGAAGAAAAAAATGTTTGAATTTGGAACTTAACTAGACCATTGATTGTGTGTAGAGAAAAGGAATAAAAGGTTCCATCTCTGTTGCTTCTCTCTACAAACTTCCTATTAACATAGACTATTATGTATCGTAGACAATAGGTCACTCTATAAACCCATTTTATATTTATTTGTGTTTATTTACTCAAGTTTTTTTTTCCTGAAGTCTCAGTTAAGTATTTAATTCAATTCTTGCTTCACTTAGAAAATCAAGATTACAACTTTAAACAGGAAAAATTAGAAAACCTGCTAAGTTTGAGAAAATGTTATTTCTTTCTGTGGCTAGTGGAAAATAAAGCCTTGGCAGAATAATTAACCATCATTCTTTTGTCTATAATTTTCATTTTTTCCCTACATTTGTCCATTTTAATCCCAATAGCCTTATGTTTATATTCAAAATAATTAGTTGACATCAGGAAGTTCCCTCCTAGAGAGTTCCATTCCTGTTGCTTCTCTTTACAAATTTTCTATTAACATAGACTATTGAATATCACATATAATAGGTCACTGTCTGGTGATTAATTTGTGTGTCAACTTGATTGGGCCATGGAGTACCCAGATATTTTATTCGTCATTATTATGGGTGTGTCTGTGAGGGTGTGTCTGAATGAGATTAACATTTGACTTGGTCACCGAGTAGAGCAGATTGCCTTTCTTAATGTGGAGGGACCACATCTGATCCATTGGAGGTCTGAATAGAATGAAGGTGTTGAGTAAAAACTAATTCATTCTCTGATAAAATGTCTTCAGGGCTGGACATTGGTATTCTCCTGCCTTCACAATGGAACTTACATCATCAATCATTTTACTTCTCAGGCCTTTGGACTAGGACCAAAACTATACTGTTGACTTTCCTGGATCTCCAGCTTGCCAACTGCAGATCTTGGGATTTCTCAGCCTCCATAACTTCCTGAGCCAAGTCCTTATAATAAATTCCTCTCTATTTCTAAACACACACGCATACACACACACACACACACACACACACACATTCTGTTTCTCTGAAGAAGCTTGACTAATAGAACCTTTACTAAAACAGTGTATTTCAGTTAGTGAGTAATGATATTTGATGAAAAGTTCACCTTTTTGTACTTAATGTGCAGTCCATTAGGGGATAGATTTGATAAAAAGCTAGGAGGGCACAATAGTATCAAATGTGAGGAAAGAAGTCAGATTTCTCATCAAGTATGATTCACATATTTTGGCCTGAGGAGTGAAAAGAACGAAAAGAACTCAAAACTTAATTTTTGTTGAAAATGGATCATTGTTTCCTGATTTACTGACCCAATTTTCCATAGATTCCAGCAACATCTATCTTGTCACTGTGGAAGAAAAAAGGTGCCAGTGCTAAGAAGTTTTGTGTTAAAGATTTGATGAATGAAATACTCAAAAGCTAGCCCTGTCACAAGCAGAATAGATTTCTCTATAAACTTTGATACTGGGGATTTGGGTTTTCTTAGGGGGAAATTTGTTGGTGAGTAAAAATTCTCATTTTCAATGCCTATTTCTCAGCTGGTTTTCCAGAGAGAATGTACAAAATAATTCCATAAAAATTGGAGAGTAATCATTCAATATACTATGAAGTTAAAGACTGAACTAAAGAAAACACAAATATTAAAACAATGTTAAACTTCTGCTTGTACATTTGTTTTTGAGATCTTTACTTTTCTCATAATTTTTAAAGGCATGTAGGAAGGAAGGGGAAGTGAATAAATAAGTTTGCACAATTATGCTTAGCAATGTCTAGGCACTTTATATTCATTAAAATAAATATTCAGACCTTGACTTTAGTCACATAATTCTGGAGGCTACCATTCTTGTTGGTCTGCACTGTAATCTTAAAATAGAGTGGGGAAGTAATCTATTTTAGTTTGGAAGAGTCCTAATGCAAGTCCATACAAATAAAATTTCTAGTGAGATTCCTGAAGAAAAAGAGTATTACTTATGGATAGAATCTTTCCATTCATTATCTACTTATTCATTTTTAGTTTTTCTTTTTTAAATCACTGTTCCAGTACCTGAAGATATAAAGAGACAAGTATCCTGCCATTATAGAATTTACATAGCTTAGGGGAAGAAAGACTATAAATAAACAGCAAAGAAGCAAAATAATTGGAGGCATAGATAAGTGCGATGAAGAAAATGCACAGGCAATTAAATAGATAATAAATTGAGGTGGAAATTACTAGTTTAGGTGGTCAATAATGCCTTTGCTTTCAAGCTACAATTTTAGGGAAAAAAATGAGAAGGATAAAAAGTGACCACCCATTCAGAGACAGCAATGTTGCTATAAACAGTACACTGGGTATGTGACTAGTGAGTGATCAAGTCAGAGATTTGTTAACATCAGAGAATTAAGGGTATTATGCCATATTATACATATTTTGCCTCTTTTTCCAAAAACAATGGGAAGCCACTGATTAACTTTAGGCAACGGAGTAAGTAGAAAAATTAATTTTAAAAGATTAACTCTACATGGGGAATTGATTATAGAGGCAGGGGTAAGAGTGAGTTGATGAATTATGTTACTGGGTTCTTATTTTGTATATCAAGAGGATTATCATTCATTGCATTTAACACTAAAAAGTGGCTCAATATATACTTTTTCAATGAATAAATATGTTTATAAATAAATCAATTGACATAATAATGGATTGAGATAGAGCATTGAGCTTCCACCGAAGCAATGCTCTAGCTACATTTTCATCTTATTACTTTGTCAATATCACTCAAGTGTTTTATACATACTCCACATTGAGAATTTTACAGTAACTTAAAGGTAGACCCAGGAAAAGAACAGAAACCATCAGCTGACCAGGAAGTACTTCCAGTAAGTTTTATTGTTGCTATTATAAAGCATTCTCTTAAAATAGCTACACAAATAATAGCATTGCCAAAATAATACCAGGTAAAAGTGAGTAAATAAGAACAGCCTTTAGCCAGTAAAAGGCACAGTCTTCACGTTTCTGCTCAACTTTGATGTCAATTTTTATCTCAAGTCACAATCTGGTAGTGCCCAAATACAAGAAATCTGTGTGCATACAGAGACATCAATAATCCGTTGGGACAAACATAAGAGAATCAGTATGATTTGGAAAATAAAAGCAGAGAAAGAATGTGAGCTAAGAAGAACAGATTCAATTCTGTTTGCACAAAGTGACTAAGGGTTTTGTTTCCCCAGTAAGAAAGAATAAAAGATCATTTATGTCAGAATTCCATTTCTTACATTTTATGCCAATGTGAACTATATAGGAAGATAAGTATTTTTTCTCATATCATGTTTTGTATTTGACAATTTCAACAATTTATTCTCATAAATTTCCAAATTAAAGAACCTAAAATATGCCTTCGCTAATTTGTTTGTTCATTAAGCAAATATTTGTAGAATCCTAATAATGCCAAACAGTGTTAGGACATGGGGTGAAGTAGTGAATTGTTGCAGATGCTGTCTCTGCCATTAATAGAATTTACACTCTAATGGCTTATACACTGTAACATGCAATTTCAATATAGTGTGATCAATATTATGACAGAATATAAATAGTTTTGCCCTAACAGAAAAGCGTTTCACTCCAGATTTGTAAAATCAGCTTATATTCTTCCCAGCAAAACTGATATCTATGGTAAACCCCAAAAGTTGAGTAGATTGTAGCCAAATGAAGAAAAAGTGTTAAGGACCATTGGCATAAATTATTTGACAGAAAACTGCACTATAAACAAATAACTTGAAGAAATTAGGAATTAAATGTAATGAATATGTGTCTGGATAAGAAGTAGCATGCTGGTAGAGTGGGTTGCGTGGGTAGGGGTAAAAAAAAGTATGTGACAATGAGAAAAGAGGCATGGACAATAGGAAGAGTCTCATTGCTCAGGTCTTGTAAGCAATATTCACATGTTTTTCCTTTACCTTAGTGCTTTGGAAAGCCATGTAAGGGTTTTAATAAAAAACATCATATAATCAAACACAATTTTTAAACAATTATTCTGGCTGTAATGTGGATAATTTATTGAAGAATAGTAAAGCAGGGACAAAGAGAATAGAAATTTGGGTACAATAATCTCTTTTTGATTATTCCAGTTGCATGTAATCCAATAAGAGATGATACATGCAAATAAATACTGCAGCACTCAATAAAATAAATAACTTGAGTAAAGCATATATCTGTTGGGACTTCTTTCTATGTATACGCCATATTAAATGTTGGTAGAAGGTTTTTTTTCCCCACAAATGGATAATCACTATCTTCATTTCATTTGTTTGTTTGTTTTTTTTACATTTTAATTTTTAAATTTCAACTTTTCTCTTAGATACAGGGGCTACATATGCAGTTTTGTTATATGAGTACATTGCATGATGCTGAGGTTTGGGGAACAGAACCCCTTAACTCAGTAACATACTACCTACTAGGTAGTTTTTCAGTGCACACTCCCTTTTCTTCTCTCCCTCCCCACTGTAATAGTCCACAATGTCTAACGCTTCCATCTTTAAGTCCATGTGTATTCAATGTTTAGCTCCCACTTATAAGTAAGAACATGCAGTGTTTGATTTTCTGTTCCTGTATTACTTCACTTAGAATTATTGCCTCCAGTTGCATCCATGTCTCCACAAAAGTCATGGTTTTATTCTTTGTATTGCTGTATAGTATTCCATGGTATATAGGTACCACATTTTCTTTATCCTCTCTACCGTTGATGGGAACCTTGCTTAATTCTATGTTTTTGCTATTGTGAATAGCATTGTAAGGAACACGAGTGCATGTATTTTTGGGAAATGATTTCTTTTCCTTTGGGTATATACCCAGTAATGGGATTACTAGGTTGAATGGTAGCTCTATTTTAAGTTTATTGAGAAATTTTCAGACTGTTTTCCATAATGGATGAACTTATTTACATTACCACGAACAATGTACAAGCATTCCCTTTTCTCTGCAGCCTCATCAACATCTTGTTTTTCTTGACTTTTTAAAAGTCATTCTGACTGGTGTAGGATGTATCTCATTGTGGTTTTGGTTTGCATTTCTTTGATGATTAGTAATGCTGAGAATTATTTCATGTTTTTTGGTCACTTGTACGTCTTCTTTTGAGAAGTGTCTGTTCATGTCCTTTGCCATTTTTCAATCAGGCTATTTGCTTTTGTTTGCAGAAGCTTTAACTTGCCAAATTCTCTTCAAGACTAGATAGTACAAATAAATAAATGAAGGATAATTGGAATATTCAGAAACATCTTTTTAATGTGGAATTTGTGAGATTACTATATATATTTGGTATACAAAGATATTCAATTTTCAAAAAGTAGATTTCTTTTGCATTCTTTTAAACAGGTGAAATTATTCTCTTATAATATTCAGAAAGAAATTCACATTCCACCAGCATTTACCAGGAAGTAACTGAAAAATGCAGAATACATAGAAAAAAAAAGATAAAACTGATGAACTATAATCACTGCAAGGCATCAAGAAATGATTCAATGCACATTTGTAATTATGTGTGTAAAAGTCAAGGAACGTTTTATGCAGAAAACTCAAGACCTCAGAATTGGCTACAATGGGGAGAATTATTATCTTGTCTTGCTATCCAAACAGCAGGATCTATAATTCTCCTGCCTTTATGCACATGTAAGATGGACTGAAAAGAATCACTGACTTTCCCACATGACATTACCTTTATCTTGCCCCAGAATCTACTATTTTAGAAAACATTGCACTATGCTTTTTCTTTGAAGCACAGATCATTTCTGTTAAAACACCATCCCATAAAATAGCAATGCATTTGGAAAGCAACTTTCCTGTGATGAGTCTTCATAATAGTTATACACTTGATCCAGTATTTTCATTTCTAGGAGTTTCTCTCCTAAAAGGGAGGAAAAAATATATTTTATCAGTATATGCAATGATGTTTGTTGCATAGTAATTAACAAAATACAAGGAAAAATGAAGTAGATATTTCAAAGGAAGAAATGGTTAAATATAGTAGTATATATCTATATGATGAACTATAAAAAAGGGGGATTGGGAAATGAAGATTTAAAATAATTTTATGAAATAAAATATAGTGTCACGTGAAAAAGCAAGACAAAACATATACATATTATACATACAACACTATATTTATGTGTTTATATTATTTTAAAAGTTCCATACACCTTTACACACACACACACTTAGATATTAGAATAACATGCATGCACACACAGATGCTCATTGAATTTGAGTACTAATCTATTAAACTCCTAATGATTTTTTAGCTGTGCAAATTAAGCCAAAACTGTTCTCAGTCTGTATTACTAGTGTTTCCACATTATAATGTAGAATGCAGTATCTAGAAAGTTATCATAGGCTTTTCAAGCTTTACACTGCATTGATATTTTTTCAAAAGTGTAAAATATATTTAATTGTACCTTCCATGCTTAATAGATCAATATTTCTTAAAACTTTACCATTTTCCATATTCTCTCTTTTCTGCTCTATGCATGCCATTATTCTCTCTTATGAATATCTTTTCTTCCTTGCCTTTTCTAACAAGTCATCTTTCTATGCCTACTATTTACTCATACTCACCCAGTACATTCATCTAGAAAATCAATTTCTTTAGAGTTCAGAATTATGAAGAAATCTTATCTATCCAAGTAATATAATATCAAAATATTAGAAAGAAGGATTGTCATTCTTTTTTTAGTGACATATAAGTTGGTATTTGAACCTAAAATATTATACTTTTAGTAAAGAAGGATTATTTAACACCAAGGTTATGTTGCTTTTTTTAAATTTTGATTTTTGTGTTCTATTGAAGTAATCTACAATGAAACAATATTACTTGAGAAGTAGATTTTTGTTTGAAATAGTTTACCAATACCTATCACATTTTTGCTGTGTCACCAAATTCTTATATGAAACAACTCAGGCACAATATATCATTATACTCACACCTAAAATCTATCTACACATTTATGGATAAGATAAATGACTTGAAAATAGTGGAACTGGAAGTAGGCTCCTAAAACCCAAAACTTTTATTTTATTTAAACTGTGGCTTAGAAAGATATTTCACTATTTATCTTCTCTAATATTTTTGAATTTTTAAACCACTCTGTGAACTCTGAACCAAGTACTAATGATGCAAAAATATTTAAGTTTTAGGTCTTAGAATCAAGATACCAGTGTTAGGTTGTGAAAAACTTAGTCTCTGTTTTTTTTTTTTTTTTTTGTATTTCCATGACAGTCTGTGTCCTAATATTAATGTAAATTAAATTTACTGCATTTTCAAATTGTAGGATAATTTGCATGAAAGTGGTTATATATGGGAACGTGTGAAAGAGAGTCTATAAGCCTTAAAACAACACATTTTTTTCATGTTAAAGTTAGTTTAATATATGCAAACACATATGAAGGTAGTTATACCCAGTTATAAGCATATCCTTTACAGTCTTTTCTAGAAATGAAGGGATTGTTACTAGCTTCTTTTCTTTTTTTTTTTATATTACTTCGAAACTTTAAGAAATACGGAACATTTCATGTCTGTTCCATCTTTGAAAGCTCATTTGCACTCTGTTCATTCATTCCTTCAAGGCGATATTTTCTCTTACTTCTACTTCTGGTATCCTGATTATACAAATTTCAAAACTTGTTATATTGTTCCAAATATCTTGGATGTATTTTTCAATATTTGAGTTCTTTTTTTCTTTTGTCCTTGTGTTTCTGTTTGGAAAGTTTTTGCTGGCCTATATTCAAGTTCCCAGATTCTTTTCTCATTTGTATCAGGTCCACTGATGGACCTGTCAAAGACATCCTTTATTTCTGTTACCTTATTTTAATTCTAGAAATTATTTTGATCTGCTCTTACAGTTTTCATCTCTAGGCTGATATTACCCATTTGATTTTTCATGTTGGCTACCTTTTTCCATTACAATCTATGCCAGAATTCCTAAGACCATCTCAGAATTGATGATGTACTAGATTTGATGATTTACTAGAAGTACTCACAGGACCTAGAAAAACTCTTATATTCATGGTTACTTTTTATTATAGTGTATTAACCAGGGTTCTCCAGAGAAACAAACAGACCAAATAGGGTATATGTAATATATCCTAGGATATAACCTGGAAAGCTGATGCCATAATTTTAGTCTAAATTTGAAGGCCTTGGAACCAGGAGGAACCAATAGTAAAATTCCCAGTTCAGTTCAAGGTCAGGGGAAGACTAATTTCTCAGCTCAAGCAGGCAAACAGAAAACAAAAGGGGCAAATTCTTCCTTCTTCTGCCTCTTTGTTCTATTCAGACCCTCAATGAATTGGATGGTGCCCATGCACACCGGTGAGGGAAATGTACTTTTTTCAGTCTACCCATTCAAATGTTAATGTCATCCAGGAACACCCTTGCCTCACAGACATACCCAGAAATGTTTAATCTGTGCACCCCACGGCACAGTCAAGTTGACACAAAACATTTTTCACCCCATAAAATGAAATAATGTAAATTAAAATTAGCAAAGGGGAAGGGCACATCAGGAAAAGTACAGAAGAAACCAGGCACAAGCTTGCAGGTGCCTTCTTCAAGTAGAGTTGCACAGACACGCTCAATTCTTTTGTAATTATGTGTAACAAAACATAGCAAGTATTGCTAACAAGGGAGCTTACTCCTTTTTCGGCATTCAGGGTTTTTATTGCAGGTTAGTCACTTAGGTATTCAGTACCTGTGTAACTGATCTTAGCGTCTCAGAGTCCAAACTTCCAGAACATAAACAGGCATTCACCATAGATTACATTGTTGGTGTAAGCTGTCTTATCAAATTGATACAGCCTGGCCCAAGGCCTCAGACATACAAGAATACTCTTATCAGAAATATATATATATATTCATTCCAAGTTACACAGAGCCAGGATCCTGTTAAGAGCCAGTCCTAAAGAGAGGCCATTTTTGGGAATCTGCAGGATTTGTGCAACCTAGGCCTCATGGGTTATTATTATTATTTTTAACACAGGGTTTTGAACATATTGTTTATAGTCATTTTAAATTACTTGCCTGATAATTCCAATATCTGAGTGATACCCTAGTCTGGCTCTAATGACTACTTTGTCTTTTGAAACTGTGTCTTTTTGTTCTTTGCTTTTTGGAATGCCTTGTAATTTTTTAATCTCTTTGGATATTAATAGATTAAAAAATTGGCAATCCAACGTTTTGTGGAATCAGTTTGTCGTAAAACCTCAGCTTTGTGATGGGATCAAAAATATCACTAGTTTTTAGTTATTCCATCTTTCTCTTGTTTTAAGTACAGGAGGAACAACTTCTAAGATCTTTATGTGCTGAAACCAAAACCAGAAATCTATTCACTTATTTCTTAGAGAATAATTACAGTGTCAGTCCCAGAAAAACAGAAGACAGCTTACCTGGAGTTTTAGGTAGATACAAGTGGTGAAAGGAGAATTATAAATGTTGGTGAACTGAAAGAAAAAGGGATACACAACATGGAAAATGGAATAATTCTTATTTTTCACTAATTTTTAAAGGTTGGCAGATTAAAGAAAGCCTAGTCAGAAAATTCAAATCAGGAAATAGCCGCCTACCTAATTTCAATGTCTGGAACAGATTGTTGCCATTTAGCTACTAAGTTCTTCAAAGATCAACTGACTGCAATTATATTGTTTAGAATATAAATGTGTGAAAGTAGATTTTTAAAAGTTAGACTTTGACCTATTATTTCTTTCACCTCTGGAAGCATTAAATGTTAACATCACTTAGTTAATTCTACTTGAAAGTGTAGCTTAAGATAGAAGGGAGGATTTACATATGCATCCATACCCCCAGTGTGGAGAATCAGAGGTGACAGTGTTTTGGTGTGGACTGAAAGAGGGCTCTACCATTTTTTAAAGTTCTTATTGGATTAGACAGCCATTCTTTCAATTTTTCTCTGAATTTTGATGCCAGAGAGATCCACATGTGTATTGGGGAACACACTGAGTTTTCTTGCACCTGTGATTTCCTAGCCAAGAATATGAACACCTTCAAAGCTCAAATCACTGTGATTTGAGCATTTCTGAAAATGGCTAATGACTACATCTTCAATAAAAGAACAGTTACCTATTCACATAAAATAAAAGAACTGAAATTAATTGAGAAATGCCAAATGTATCTTTAAAATGTATCCAGATGGTTTTCGTTAAGGATTTAATTATCATGTGGATCAATGATGGATAACAACGTGTATAATCACTAATGTACTCAACCTCATAAATATATTAAAACATGTAATACTACTTCATTAATGATTACTAATTATTAAATCTGTAAAAAGTATTATTAGAAACTTAAATGCCGCTAATAAGCAATCTAATATACACATAGGAGCAAGAAAAACAAACCAGGAAATATACCTTTATTAATTTGCTGATAGCTTGGTGAAGGACTAGTAAAGGTAGTTATTATCTATTTGATCTTTGCTTAGGACAGAGAAAGAGTATACAAGAAGACTATAGGTGACACTGGTTTAGCAATATTGCTGGAGAATCAATCAGGGCAACCTTTTTTCATGTGTGTGTTTGTGTGTGTGTGTGTGTAGACACCACAAATTTCTGTGGAGAATTAAATTGCTAACACATGAGGTTTAAATTGCAGTAAAATATCTGATTAAAGCATACATTTCAAAGGATGTTGACAATGTGTGATTCCCTATTTAATGGTGTGTTGGAATTGGCTTTACCTGGCTCATAATACCTGACTGATAAATTTTCAAGAATTTTTGAGGCAGTTGTTAAACTTATGGTACCTTGAAATTGTCCATGGTGGGGTGATTTACATCACAGAAATCAGCAACCTATATATATTGAGACTTTTCAACTTTTATCCCTGTGTGTTGGCTTAGTAGGGCCCCACGGCAGATTCCCTTCTTTTGCCACACTGGTTGAACAACCAGGTACCTAGTGTCTACTAATTGAAAAAGTCTCTGTGCCACTAACTAAAGGTGAAAAAAGAGCTAATTTTTAGTGGTCTTAAATAAAACTGGGAAATGTTGTTTTTCACTCTTCTTCCTATGTCCTTGTGTGTAAGTCCAAATGTACCTTCCAAGTCTCTGAGCTGTATGAGGACAAAGGTTGAGCAAGTAAATTATGTGTATGTAGAATTTAGACTTTTCAAGCCCTCTTATTTTAAACATAATTTGAATTATCCTACCAATGTACAGAATTGGTATTTTTTTAATGTCAAATAACTGAGAACTGTTATACCCATAAGTTGCAATTGTCATTATTTCAATGTAGAGCAGGTAATGTGAGGAATATTAGTTTATAAAATAAAATAAAATATGTAAGTGCAATGAAGCTCATAATTCTTAAAGAACTAATTTGCTAAATCTCATTAGAAATTAGACATGAATGAAACAAGCCAATCAATAGCATGCCCTTTATACTTATATGGAAAGAATTCAAAATCAGTTGTAGTTTTCCACATGTGAATTTCAAGTCACAAATAAAGGTAAAATTTAGACTCCTAAACAATAGCTGGAATTTTAAACTTTGGAAATCTTTATGTCAGAACCCACAAACTTCAGCTTTTTATATTTTTGTCTCTAACTGTAATTGTGAGTATATTTGGTATCTGCATGCATTTTTATCATGCTCCATGTTGTTAAACATACCAGGAAATTATTTAAATTTCTACAGAGGGCTTCTGTGTTTAGGAATTGTTTCAACTCATGGTGCCAAATGTTGCAAACCGTATATGTGGAATTTGTGGTGGCCAAGGCTTTTTACTTATTTGTGTGTGTGTGTCTTTGTTAACTAAGTTAGACTACAGAATGATCCATTTTTGGATCATCAGAAATGAATGCTATGTGTCAAAACTTGATTGGGTCCTGCAGTTGAGGGAAAGGAAAAAAATCAGTGATAAGCTGCTAAAGTTGTTACCTTAGGAAGTCAATTATCTGCTGTGAGGTAACAACAGTGAACAATTTTCTGGAAATATGAGAGAGAACAGCAGTAAGAAAGGATTAACAAAGCAGTTAGCACAGTATTGATTAGGCCTCCAACTAGCAAATTCAAGCCTGGATCTTGCTAAAAAGGAGAAAAAGTCAACTTACCCAAATAATAGTTTAATGACTATTTGATGAGAAAAATTTTGAGACATTGGATCATATTATTTGGTATAGCGCCACATAAGCTGACCACAACATAAATCAGACATACAGGAACATACCCATATACATGTTTTGATTTTTAAAATTTTTCTAATTCTAGTAATTATTTATACTGTAATATATGCTTAGCATAAGGAATATTTATTTTATTTAATATGTCCTCATTGTTGGTAAAAGTAAAAGAGGTAATGTGAGGTATCTTATGTTAATATGTAAGAAAATAGCAAACAACTACATCTCTACATACATGAAGTCTAGAGCATAGATACATTATGTTGGTGCAAATGTAATTGCAGTTTTTTTTGCATTGTTGAAATTTGCCGTTTGACATTAGAACACATTCTTAAATGTGGTTATGTTATACATCATTTTAATATGGTTATCTTAAATACCATTTACTGCTGTTTTGGTTACCATAGCCCTGTAATATGGTATCAAGTTGGGTAGCATGATGACTCCAGCTTTGTTCTTCTTACACAGGAGAAAACAAAACAAAACATAGAAAGTAATTGAGGTTTGTGCATTCCTGTAATTTACCATTTGATATTGGAATACATTCTTAAGTAAATGCGGTTATGTTATACATCATTTTAATGTGCGTTTCTCACTTTATTTTTTGGCTATTGATTTATTACTTTCTGTTTATCTTATATTTATTTTGAACTATGGACATGATGTTATAAAAAAAGCAAATTTGAGCGATTTTCTTATTTGAGTACGAAATGGGTTGTAAAGCAGCAGAGACAACTCACAACATCAACAATGCATTTGGCCCAGGATCTTCTAATAAACATACAGTGCAGTAGTGGTTCAAGAAGTTTTGCGAAGGAGACTAGAGTCTTGAAGATGAAGAATGTAGTGGCCGATAATTAAGGAAAAATTGAAAGCAATCATTGAAGCTGATCCTCTTAGAACTACATGAGAAGTTGCCAGAGAACTCAATGTCAACCATTCTATGGTCATTTAGCATTTGAAGCAAATCAGAAAGGTGAAAAAGCTTGATAAATGAGTGCCTCCTGAACTGAGTGAAAAAATCAAAAAGATGGTCATTTCTAAGTGCCATCTTCTCTTATTCTATGCAACAACAACAAACCATTTCTCAATTGGAATGTCACGTTCGACGGTGACAACCAGCTCAGTGGTTGGACAGAGAAGAAGCTCTAAAGCACTTCTTGAGCCAAATTTGCACCAAAAAAAGGTCATGCTCACTGTTTGGTGGTCTGCTGCAGGTTTGATCCACTACAGCTATCTGAATCCCAGTGAAACCATTACATCTGAGAATTAATGGCTTCTGAGAAGCATGCTCAGCAAATCAGTGAGATGCACCAAAAACTGAAACACCGCAGCTGGCATTGTTCAACAGAAAGGGCCCAGTTCTTCTCCATGACAATGTCTGACCACACGTCACACAACACCTCATCTGCAGTATTCACCTGACCTCTCACCAACCGACTATCACTTCTTCAAGCATCTCGACAACTTTTTACAGGGAAAATGCTTCCACAACCACCAGGATGCAGAAAATGCTTTCTAAGAGTTCCTTGAATCCTGAAACATGGATTTTCATGCTACAGAAATAAACAAACTTCTTTCTCACTGGAAAAAAATGTGTTGATTGTAATGGTTCCTATTTCAAGTAATAAAGATGTGTTTGAGCATTGTTATAATAATTTAAAATTCATAGTCCAAAACCACAATTACTTTTGCACCAATTTATAAACAAATAAAATAATCTTATTTTTCATATGTTTGTCTTCTTGATAATGTGTTAATCATCAATCAGATAATTTTTTTCATTTATATTTTAAATTCAGGGGCACATGTGCAGATTTGTTACATAGATAAACTTGTGTCATGGGGGTTTGTTGTACAGATTGTTCCCTCACCCAGGTATTAAGCCTAGTATTCATGAGTTATTTTTTCTAATCCTCTCCTTCCTTCCATTTCCACCCTCCACCCTCCAATAGTCCCAGGTGTGTGTTTTGTTTCTCTATGTATCCATGTGTTCTCATCATTGAGCTCCCACTTATAAGTGAGTACATGTGGTATTAGTTTTCTGTTCTTGCATTAGTTTGCTAAGGATAATGGCTTCCAGCTCCATTTTTGTCCCTATAAAGAACATGATCTTGTTCTTTTTAAGGCTGTGTAGTATTCCATGGTGTATATGTACCACATTTTTTTATCCAGTCTTTTATTGATGGGCAGTTGGGTTGATTCCATGTCTTGGCTATTGTGAATAGTGCTACAATAAACATATGTGTCTATGTGCCTTTATAATAAAATGATTTATACTCCTTTGGATATATGCCCAGTAATGGGATTGCTGGGTCGAATGGTATTTCTGTCTTTAGGACTTGAGGAATTGCTACACTGTCTTCCACAGTGGTTGAATTAATTTACACTACCACCAACAGTGTATAAGCATTCCTTTTTCTCCACAACCTCACCAGCATATGTTATTATTTCTCTTTTTAACCATTCTGACTGTTGTGAGATGGTAAATCACTGTGCTTTTGATTTGCATTTCTCTAATGATCAGTGATGTTGAGCTGTTTTTTCATATGATCTTTGGCCGCCTGTACATCCTCTTTTAAGAAGTGTCTGTTCATGTATTTTGCCCACTTTTTAACGGAGTTGTTTTTCTTTGAATTTGTTAAGTTCCTTATAGATACTGAATATTAGCTTTTTCCCAGATTCATATTTTGCAAATTTTTTCTCCCATTCTGTAAGCTGTTGGTTTACTCTCTTGATAGTGTCTTTTGCTGTACAGAAACTCTTTAGTTGAATTAGATCTCATTTGTCAATTTTTGCTTCTGTTGCAATTGCTTTTGGCATCTTCATCATGAAATCTTTGCCTGTCCAATGTCCAGGATGCTATTGCCTAGGTTGTCTTCCAGGATTTTTAGAGTTTTGGGTTTTACATTTAAGTCCTTAATCCATCGTGAGTTGATTTTTGTACATGGTGTAAGGAAGGGCTCCAGCTTCAATCTTCTGCATATGGCTAGCCAGTTGTCTCAGCACCATTTATTGAATAGTGAATTGTTACCCGTTGTTTGTATTTGTCAGGTTTGTTGAAGATCAGATAATTGTAAGTGTGCAGCCTATTTTTGCATTCTCTATTTTTGTTCCTTTGGTATATGTGTCTGGTTTTGTACCAGTACCATGCTGTGTTGGCTACTGTAGCCTTGTAGTATAGTATGAAGTCTGGTAGAATAATGCCTCCAGAGTTGCTCTTCTTGCATAGGATTGCTTGAGCTATTCAGGTTCTTTTTTGCTTCCAAATGAGTTCTAAAATAGTTTTTTTTTCTAATTCTGTGAAGAATGCCAGTGGTAATTTAATGAGAATAGCATTGAATCTACAGATTGCTTTGGGCAGTGTGGCAATTTTAATGATATTGATTCTTCCTATTCATGAGCATGGAATGTTTTTTCATTTGTTTATGTCATCTCTGATTTCTTTGAGCAGTGGTTTGTTGTTCTCCTTGTCGAGATATTCCACTTCCCTTGTTAGCTGTATTCCTGATATTTTATTCTTTTTGTGGCAATTGTGAATGGGAGTTCATTTGTGATTTGTCTCTTGGCTTGACTGTTTTTTGTGTATAGGAATGTGAGCTATTTTGCACATTGATTTTGTATCCTGAGACTTTGCTGAAGTTGCTTATCACCTTAAGAATTTTTTGAGCTGAGATGATGGAGTTTTCTAGATATAGGATCATGCCGTCTTCAAAAAGGGATATTTTGACTTCCTCTCTTTCTATTTGAATGCCTTTATTTCTTTTCCTTGCTTGATTGCTCTGGCGTGAACTTCCAATACTACATTGAATAGCAATGGTAAGAGACAGCATCATTGTCTAGTGCTGGTTTTCCAAAAAAAAAAAAAAAGCTTCCAGCTTTTGCCCATTCAGTGTGATATCAGCTTTGGGTATGTCATAGATAGCTCTTATTATTTTGAGGTATGTTCCTTCAATATTTAGTGTATTGAGAGTTTTTAACATGAGGTAATGTAGAATTTCATTAAAAACCTTTTCTACATCTATTGTGATAATCGTATGATTTTTGTCTATAGCTCTGTGTGTTGAATCACATTAACTAATTTGTGTATGTTGAACCAACCTTGCATTCCTGGAGTGAAGCCTACTCGAACGTGGTGGGTAAGTTTTTGATGTGCTGCTGGATTCAGATTGCCAGTATTTTGTTGAGGACTTTTGCACTGATGCTCATCAAGAGTGTTGACCTAACGTTTTCTTTTTTTGTTGTATCTCTGCCAGATTTTTGTATTAGAATGATGCTGGCCTCATAGAATGAGTTAGGGAGGAGTCCCTTCTTTTCAATTTTTTGGAATAGTTTCAGTAGGAATGGTACCAGCTCTTCTTTTTGCATCTGATAGAATTCAGCTGTGAATACATCTGGTCCTGGTCTCTTTTTTGTTGCAAGGCTATTTATTACTGCCTCAACTTCAGAACTCTTTATTGGTCTGTTCAGACATTCAATTTCTCACTGGTTCAATCTTGAGATAGTTTATGTTTCTAGGAATTTATTTATTTCTTTTAGATTTTCTAGTTTATGTGCACAGAGCTGTTCATATTATTCTCTGATGGTTATTTGTATTTCTGTGGAGTCAGTGGTAATATGTACTTTGTTGTTTCTAATTGTATTTATTCTTTCTTTTCTTATTAGTCTAGAGAGCAGTCTATCTTAGCCATTAAAAAAAAAGAACTCTTGGTTATGTTGATCTTTTAAATTATTTTGTGTCTCAGTCTCCTTCAGTTCAGCTCAGATATTGGTTATTTATTGTCTTCTGCTACCTTTGAAGTTCAGTTTATCTTGGTTCTCTAGTTCTTTTAGTTGTAATGTTAGTTAATAGAATTCTTTCTACTTTTTTGATGTGGGCATTTAGTGCTATAAATTTCACTCTTAACACTACCTTAGTTTTGTCCCAGAGATGCTAGTGTGTTGTATCTTTGTTCTCAATCATTTCAACAAACTTCTTGATTTCTGTCTTAATTTCATTATTTACTCAAAAGTCATTCAGGAGTAGGCTTTTCAATTTCCATATAATTGTAAGGTTTTGAGAGAATTTCTTAGTCTTGAGTTCTAATGCGATTATGCTCTGGTCTGGGAGACTTTGTTATAATTTCAGTTCTTTTGCATTTGCTGAGGAGTGTTTTATTTCTGATTATGTGAGTGATTTTACACTAAGTGCATTGACAATGAGAAGACTGTATATTCTATTGCTTTTGGATGTAGAGTTCTCTAGATATCTGTCAGGTCCATTTGATCCAGAGTTGAGTTCTGGTCCTGAAGATCTTTGTTAATTTTCTTTCTCAATTATCTGTCTAACATCGTCAGTGGGGTTTCAAAGTCTCCCACTATTATTGTGAGGGAGTCTAAGTCTCCTTTAAGGTCTACCATAACTTGCTTTATGAAGTTGGGTGCTCCTGTGTTGGGTGCCTGTATATTTAGGATGGTTAGATCTTCTTGTTGAATTGAACACTTTATCATTATGTAATGCCCTTCTTTATCTTTTTTTATCTTTGTTGGATTAAAGTTTGTTTTGTCAGAAACTAGGATTGCAGCAATGATATGGTCTGGCTTTCTGTCCCCACCCCAAATCTCATCATAAATTCTATCCCCCATGTATCTAGGAAAAGACCTGATGGGAGATGATTGGTTTCAGTGGATGGTTTGCCCCCTGCTGTTCTCATGATGGTAAAGGAGTTCTGACAAAATCTGATGGCTTTAAAAGTGGCAGGTTTATTTTTTCCTGCACTCTTTCTCTCTCTCCTGCTGCTGCTGTGTTCCTTGCTCTGTGCCTTGCTTCCCTTCACCTTCTGCCATGATTGTTAAGTTTCTGGAGGCCTCCTTAGCCATGTGGAACTGTGAGTCAAACCTCTTTTGTATATAAATTATCCAGTCTCAAGTAGTATCTTTATAGCAGTGTGAAGTGGAATAATACAGATAATTGGTACCAAGGTGGTGGGGTATTGCTATAAAGATAACCTGAAGACGTGGACACAACTTTGGAACTGGGTAACAGGCAGAGGTTGAAACAGTTTGGGTGGCTCAGAAGAAGATAGAAAGGTGTGAGAAAGTTTGAAACTTCCTAGAGACTTGTTGAATGGTTTTAACCAAAATGTTGATAGTGATATGGACAATGAAGTCCAGGCTGAGGTACTCTCAGATGGACATGAGGAACTTCTTGGAAATTGGAGCAAAGGTCACTCTTGCTATGTTTTAGAGAAGAGACTGGTGGCCTTTTGCCCCTGCCCTAGCGTTCTATGGAACTTCCAACTTGAAAGAGAAGGTTTAGGGTACCTTGAAAAAGAAATTTCTACACAACAAAGCATTCAAGAGGTGACTTGGCTTTTCCTGAAGGCATAGTAACATGTGTTTACAAAGAGATTATTTGGAATTTAAATTTATGTTTAAAATGAAAGCAGACCATAAAGGTTTGGAAAATTTGCAGCCTGGTCATGTGGTAGAAAAGAAAAATCCATCTACTATGGAGAAATTCAAGAAAGCTGCAGAAATTTGCATAAGTAATGAGCAGCTGAATGTTAATTGGCAAGACAATAGAAAAAATGTCTCCAGGGCCTATCAGAGGCCTTCATGGCAGCCCTCCAATCACAGGCCTTCAGGCCTAGGAGAGAGAAATAATTTCATGGGCCAGGCCCAGGGCCTAGCTTCTCTGTTCAGCCTTGGAACTTGGTGCCCTATTTCCTAGCTGTTCCAGACCCAGCCATGACCAAAAGGGGCTAAAGTGTAGCTTGGGCCATTGCTTCAGAGGGTGCAAGCCCCAAACCTTGGTGATTCCTATGTGATGTTGGGTCTACGGGTGTGTAGAAGATAATAGTTGAGTTTTGGGAACCCCAACCTAGACTTCAGAGACTGTATGGAAATGCATGGATGTCCAGGCATCAGTCTGCTGCAGGGCTGGAGCCCTCATGGAGAACCTCTGCTAGGTCAGTATGGAAAGAAAATATAGTGTTGGAACTGCCAAACAGAGTCATCACTGGGGAACTGCCTATGGAGCTGCGAGAAGAGGGCCACCATCTTCCAGACCACAGAAAGTAAGATCTACCACCAGCTTGCACAGTGTGCCTAGAAAAGTCACAGGCTCTTAACACCAGCATACGAAAGCAGCCACAGGGGCTGCACCCTGCAGAGACACAGGGTGAAGCAGCCCAAGTCCTTGGGAGTCAACCTCTTGTATCACCATGCCCTGGATATGAGACATGTTGTCAAATAAGATCATTTCAAGAGCTTTAAGATTTAATGCCAACCCTGCTGGGTTTCAGACTTGTATGGGGCATTCGACCCCTTTGTTTTGGGCAATTTCTTCCAATTGAAGTGGGGACGTTTACCCAATGCCTGCAACCCCAAGCTAGTTATTTGGAAATAATTAACTTGTTTGTGATTTTGCAGGCCCATAGGCAGAAGGAAATTTCCCTGTCTCAGATGACACTTTTGATTTGGACTTTTGAGTTAATAGTGGAATAAGTTAAGACTTTGGGAGACTATTGGGAAGGCATAATTGGTTTTGAAATGTGAAAAAGACATGAGATTTGGTAGGGGTTAGGGGCAGAATAATATGGTTTGGCTCCATGTCCCCACTAAAGTCTCATCTCAAATTGTATTCCCCATGTGTAGAGGCAGAGACCTGGTGGGAGGTGAATGGATCATGGAAGCAGTGTCCCCCATGATATTCTCATGATAGTGAGGGAGTTCTCAAGAGATATGATTTTTAAAGTGGCAGTTTTTTGCTGTGCTCTCTCTCCTGCTGCCATGTAAAATGTGCCTTCTACCCATTTTTCTTCCACCATAATTGTAAGTTTTCTGAGGCCTCCCCAGCATGAAGAATTTTGAGTCAATTGAACCTCTTTTGCTTATAAATTACCCAGTATCAAGTAGTATCTTTATAGTGTGAAAATGTACTAATACACAATTCCTCAATTTTTCCTTTCCCATTTGCTTGGTAAATTTTTCTTCAAGTGTTTAGTTTGAGGCTATGTGTGTCGTGGCATGTGAGACAGATCTCTTGAAGAGAGGACACCAATATGTCTTGGTTCTTTATCCAGTCTGCCACTCTATGTCTTTTAATTGTGGCATTTAGCCCATTTACATTTAAAGTTAGTATTGGTATGTGTGGATTTGATCCTGTCATCATGATGCTAGCTGGTTATTTTGTAGACTTGTTTATGTGGTTACTTTATAGTGTCACTGGTTTGTGTAATTCAGCGTGTTTTGTAGTGGCTGGTAACACATTTTCCTTCCTATATTTAGTGCTTTCTTCAGGAACTCATGTAAGCCATGTCTGATAGTTACTAATCTCTTTAGCATTTGCTCATCTGAAAAAGACCTTCTTTCTCCTTTGCTTATGAAGCTTACTTTGGCCAGATATAAAATTCTGGGCTGGAATTTCTTTTCTTAGGAATGTTGACTACTGGCCCTCAATTTCTTCTGGCATGTACAGTTTCCACTGAGAATTCTGTTAGTCTAATGGGCTTCCTTTTGTAGGTGACTAGGCCTATCTCTCTGGCTGCCCTTAACATGGTTTCTTTCATTTCAACCTTGGAGAATCTGATGATTACGTATCTTGGGTTTGATCTTCTCATGGAGTATCTTACTGGGGTTATCTGCATTTCCTGAATTTGAATGTTGGCTTATCTAGTTAGGTTGGAGAAGTTCTCATGAATGATATCCTGAACTATGTTTTTCAAATTGGTTTCATTCTTTCCATCTCTTTCAGGTACACCAGTCAATCATAGATTCAGTCTCTACATACTCCCATATTTTGTGAAGATTTTTTTTAATTCCTTTTCATTCTTTTCCCTCTATTCTTGACTCTCTGTCTTATCTAAGAAAGACAGTCTTCAAGGTCTGAGAGTCTTTCCTCTGCTTGGTCTATTCTGGTAGTAATACCTGTGATTGCATTATGAAATTCTTGTATTGTGTTTTTCAGCTCTGTCAGGTCAGTTATGTTCTTTTCTATCCTGGCTATTATGGTTTTCATCTCCTGCAATGCTTTATCATGATTTTTAGCTTCCTTGCATTGAGTTAGAATGTGCTTTTTTTGCTCGGTGAAGATCTTTTTAATCTACATTCTGAAGTCTACTTCTGTCATTTCAGCCATCTCAGTCTCAGCCCAGTTCCAAACCCCTGCTGGAGAGGTGATATGGTCATTTGGAGGAGAGGGCACTCTGGCTATTTGAGTTTTTAATATTTTTGTGCTAATTGTTTCTCATCTTTGTGGAATTATCTACCTTCATTCTTTGAGGTTGCTGACCTTTGGCTAAGGTTTTTGTTTTTGTGTTTTGTTTTGTTTCTTTTAACAGTTTGATCACTTTTCCTTAGGGTTGCGGGGGTTTTCTGGCTGTCTGCTCCAGTCCCTAGTCACCGTGGATTTTTCAGGACCTGGAGGTATCATTAGCAAAACAGCAACATTGCAGCCTACCATATCTGCTGGAAGGTCCATTCCAGGTGGGTAAAGACCTGTTGCCAACCTGAACACATCTGTAGAAGGTGGCTTGAAACTCCTCTAGGGAAGTCTCATGCAGTCAGGAGGAATAGGATTGGAGACCTACTTAAAGAAGCTGTCTAGCTATGCTTTTGTAGAGCAGCTGTCCTGTGTTGGGGTACTGCTTCTGACCCTGTTGGCTTGGGCTCTCCAAAGCCTGGAGGCTAGAATGACTAAGTTGCCAAAACAACAAAAATGGCAGCCTACCTCTTCCTCTAGGAGCTCTGTCCAAGGAAGTTTACAAACCTCTGTCAGCTAGAGAACATTGGCAGGCCCCAGGGAAAATCTCGCCTGGTAAGTGGAATCCACTTAAGGGAGCGGTCTGTCCACACTTTCATAGAGCAGCTGTGTCATGCTGGGTTACCACTTCTTCAGTCATCTTGGGCTCTCTAAAGCTCACAGGCTGGAACAATTGTCACCGAAACAGCAAAGATGATGGTGTACCCCTCCCATTGGGCACTCCATCCCAGGGAGAAATAAAAACTGTTGGCCAGACAATATGGAAAGGGGTGGCTGGAGGCGCTGGTTTGGAGGTCCCACTCAAAGATGAGGAATGGATCAGAATCCCACTTAAAGAAGCAGTCTGGTCACATTTTGGTAGAGCAGCTGTACTGTGCTGGGAGATCCTTTCTGTCCCTTGTCTATTTGGAATCTCTGAAGCCTGCAAGCTGGAATCTCTGAAGCCTGCAACCCTGCAAGTTGAGTAGTCCAAAGAGCAAAGATGGCAGCCCACCCCTGTCCCATCCCAGGAAGGTGCAACACTGTTGCTGAGGGCTGGCTAGTATACCAAGCCAGTGGGTCTTATCCTGTGAACGCCACGGAAGTGGGGCCCTCAGGACAATGCTTCCCATCCCCCTGGGATGAGCCCTCTTCCCAGGGGTATGTACGGAGGTCCAACCTCCTACCTTGCCTGTGTTGCTCACCTTTGCCAGGAATACTGGAGCCTGTGCATATAAAGCTCTTGGATTTCTGTGCATTCCTGAGTGGCCACTCTGTCAAGACTTCACATAGCTCTGTGTGTCCGAGGGAAGGCCCTAGTGGAGTGGGTTCACGAGGAGATCTCCTGACCTAAGGGTTTTGAAGGTCCATGGGAGAAGCGTGGTCTCTCAGGGTTGCACATTCACTCACCGCTTCCCAGTGGGGGAGGTTCCCCTGGCTCTCTGTTGCTTCTGGGTGGGCTGTCACCCTGCCCTGCTTTTCTCCATTCTCCTTGGGTCATGCTGTTTCCCTGATGGGTCCCAATGCAAGTACCTGCATGTTTCAGTTAAAGGTGCTGTATTTCCACACCCCTTTCATTTCTCTCCATGAGAGCCATGCAAGGTGGCTGCTTCTAGGCAGTCCTCTTGGCCCAACCACCACAGATAAATATTAACAAGTCATAAGATGAATTTTAGGAGCATAAACAGTGCAACAGAGACAAATAAATTCTTGCAACTTATATAAACTTTAAAATAGTGAGATTTTGGACGTAAGTCAGAAAGTTTATTTCCAGGAGAATAAAGGGAATAATAAACATTAAAAACATAGAGAAAGATTGGTATAGATGAATCTTTTACTCTACTTTAAAATTTCTGACAGTCTTACATTTGAGAGACTTACTTAAGGGTTTAACTTATCATTAGTCAAAATATCAAGAATGATGCTATGAAGCAATGAATGAAATAAAACAGCAATACTTCTGTCAGTTCCTAAAATAGTAAAACTGAAAGAAAATAGTTAAAAGAAATTAAAAGAAATGTAGGTACACATGTATACGTGTGTTTGTGCGGTGCTGTTTGCAATATGAATGATAGAAGATCATCGTTTAATGAACACAATGAAGTCTTTCTGAGTAAATAAAATAAATGCACATGCGCATTAGTCAAAATTCCGTTTGTGATGGTTAATTTTTTTTTTTTTTTTTTTTTACACAGGGTCTCACTCTGTCGCCCAGACTGGAGTGCAGTGGCACGATCTTAGCTCACTGCAACCTCTGCCTTCCAGGCTCAAGCGATTCTCCTGCCTCAGCCTCCTAAGTATCTGGGATTACAGTCATGTGTCACTACCGTCCAGCTAATGTTTTTTATTTTTAGTAGAGATGGGGTTTTGCCATGTTGGCCAGGCTGGTCTCGAACTCCTGACCTCAAATGATCCACCGCCTTGGCCTCCTAAATGTGATGGTTAAATTGATGAAGAGATACTGAAGTTTATGTTTTGATATACTTCATGAACAGCTTGGCATCTTTAATGTTAAATGTTTTTAATTTTAATGTTAAAATGTTAATAAGTACAAAGTCAGAGTTAGGGTTTTAATCCATTTGGTTTTCATATGCATATACATCATGGTTTTCAAAGTTCTAAAAATGTGCTTATGTTATTCCAAGGGTATCTCAATCTACATCCTTTTTCTTTTTAACCTTAAGTTTCCTTCCAACAAATTTCACTTTCAAAATAAAACCTCCATAACTTGAAGATAAAAGCAAACAAACAAAAGTAATTGCCAAGTTTGATTGAAGGTATATAGTTGCATTTCATATTATACCAATATAGTGCCTGGATAGATGTATTTTTTTAATATGTACTGCTACTGATAGTTATGTGTCAACTTGATAAATGATTTGTATGGAACTTGTCTGCCTTCCAGCATTTTACTTTGACTTGTTTTTATTTGGGATTTCTTTGCCAATCAATAATTTTCACTCTAGCATTTTAGTTTATACATTATCAAATAAAAACTAAAGACTTCTGGACAGATATACTACAAAGATTTAGTACTATAGTCACATTTATGTTTGTGGAACTTAGAAGCAAATATCTATTTAATATTTGAACTATGACCTCTTCATTGATAAAGAGGTAAAGCTTTATAGAAGCCAGGAATATGATACTTAGTCATACAATTAAGATTAGCTGTTTAGAGGTAGTTTTTCACATAAACAATCTTGCTTCATGTTTTATAAGTATCCCAGGAAAAGAAAACATAGTTATGTAACAAATAATCAAGAAATGAAGCCAAATTTACAAGGGTTATGTTTCATGTTTTTATAAATACATATTTGCATAACTAGTTGAATGCTAACTAAAAATTTCCCATTTCATCTCTTGGCATTAAATTCATATTATAAAAGACATGTACTAATTACATCATCTTTAATAAATCATTATGAATAGGATAAAAATCCTATAAATTTTACTGGCAATATTTATATTAAGCAACCCAAAGTGTGCAAATGAATAAATTAATCAAATTGCTTCACAGAATTCATTTGTTTAATAAAAGTAGATTTGTATTTTTTCTGTTCAGGCTTGGTCACTAATTACAGTATAGTTAATTTTTTGGTGATTGACTTATTTAACTTATAAATTCGTCTAGGATCAAGATGGATTGATATATGAAATGTAGAATGTAAGACAACAAGTATACCTTTCAATATAAGGTAATAGCCACTCTTAATTATCCAAAAAGAAGAAAATGAAAAACATAGAATACATGACAAAATTATAGTAATAATGTCATAATATTGAAACAATAACACAATTCAGAATATTTTTAAATGTCCCAACCTAGATTTGTTAAACTTTTTGAATTAATTGCTAAGAAGTTTCAAAAGTTCATTTCCAATAATGCTCAGGTCTCAATGAATGCTTGAATTCTCCGTTGTTTTTCTAATTGTAGTGTTCATCCATTTTACAACTATGTATGTATTGAGCACAGGCTGTATATAAAATAGTGTACTAAAGTTTTATTATATAATTTAAGAAATAGAAATGCCACTTCATCATCAAAGTTTGTAAGCTCAATATGAATTGTAGGTACCAGAAATGAAACAGTACTTTCAAGAGGTATTCATTTAGAAGGTAACTAAAAAATAATACAAAAGCTGATATTGAATCATGTCTGCCAGTCTTAGAAAATATTAAAGTACTAAATAGAAGAATGAATGAATGGTAGGTTTCGGTGGAGTGGGTGTGTGTGAAATTGATTTTAGACAGCATAAGTTTAAGGTGATAGAAAATCAATCAAATAGAAATAACGAAAAATAACATTATGAAATTTTTTTAATCATGTGTTGCCTGTTATGTGGCATTTCCATAATGAGGATTGAATGGTATATGTCATGTAATCAAATACTTCATTTTTAGTATTTAGGATAGACTGGAAATTTACTGGCTTAGAACTGGACACATCATTTTCCATTGAATACATCTGTATCATTATGCCTCTATCAAATAGATAAAAAATAAAATTGTTCTTGTTAATGGAAATTTGGTCCTGTACTCTCATGTACTTAATCTCACTACTTATTCATGTAATAGTGTCTGTGTATCTGTAAAATAAGGCAAAATATATTCTATTAAGACAGATGGATGGCCAAGACAATCTAATGAGTTTCCTGTATTTGCAGCTATTTCTCCATATCAGAAATAATATGACTGCATAGAAAAGGTTTCTTTCTGGTTAGTTCTTCACCTTTTTTTTTTTTTTTCACTAACTGCAGTCTCTTAAAAGAGAATGAGTTAAACATGATTTCTTTAAATGGAAATTTGTATTATCTTCTAAATTTGAAAAGTCTCGAGTAACAATAGATTTTGACAAATATTCATGTGTTAAATTATAATTGAACCCTCACAGATGCTCTCTCAGTGGAACATCCACTAGAACCAGGCATTTTGAGTGCATGAAATAAAATAAACATATAATACACATTTCACTTTTGCATAAAGTGTCAAAACAGAGGTTCATATTTACATGTCATCTCGGAGCTCCTTAAACTGCTAACTTTCAGGATCTTAATTAGAGATTCAAAACAGTCAATTCATTTATTTTATTATTTTGTAGAAACCACTAGTATATTTAGAATCAGGAAAAATCTCAGAAAAGCTAAAAATTAAGTTAAACAAAAGACAAATATGTTTATAAAGATAAATTGGCTGCCAAATAATGCATTTATATAGCATGTTTACAATTCAAAACCCATCACATAAATATGAGTTCTACAAATGTAACTCCATGAATTAAAACAGATAAAAACAGTTTTGGCAACTGACTGGTGATTAGCACTTCTAAAAAATGTTGAGCAATTTTGATAAACTTTTGATGAAATAAAACTGAATTATTAACAAATGATATCTTTCTGATAAATTTATTTTTTGTTTAAAGGCATAAATTAATAATTATTTAAAATTATTTCCCACTGAGTATCTTTGATTTAATTTATTCTGGCAAAATAAATACATAATTAATGATTTTTGAACACTAATCCTCATAATTTACTTTATATAGAAAGTCAATTATAAGATCTTCTCTTACAGATCTTAGGAACTATCTAGCCAAACTAAATCAAACTTGTATTATTATTTGAATCTAGACTTTTGTCAACAATTGCCATTTTAGTGCATTTTATGTTGCTGTAATTGGATACCTAAAGCTAGGTAACTTATAAAGAAAAGAGGTTTATTTGGTTCATGGTTCTGCAGGCTGGGATGTGGATGTAAAAGCATGATGTGGGCATCTGCTTGGCTTCTTGTGAGGGCCATGTGCTGGGTCAAAATATGTTAAAGAAGGTCAAAGGGGAAGCAGATATGTGCAAAAGTCAAAACCTGAAGGGCATCCTGGCTTCCTAACAACCCTCTATGGGAACCAATCCATTTCCCTGAGAAATGAACCCATGTCACCAGAATGAGAACTCCTGGCTTATTACTGCAAGAAGGGCACCAAGCCATTCAAGAGAGATCTGCCCCCATAATTCAAACACCTCCCATTGGTCTCACCTCTCAACACTGCCACATTGGGGATCAAATTTCAAAACGAGTTTTGGTGAAGACAAACTCACACTGTATCCAAACTATTGTAATTGCTTATCACAGAATGACAGAATGAATGTGGTTTAGTGGTACTCTGCTGTACTAAGAAGGTAAGTGTGTGTGTGTGCGTGTGTGTGTGTGTATTTTAGCGATGGGTCTTTGTCACTATGCTAGAATGCAGTTGTGCCGTCATAGCTCAATACAGCTGTGAACTCCTGGGGTGAAGGGATCCTCTCACTTCAGCCTCCTGAGTAACTGTGACAATAGGTAAATGCCACCAAGAATGTGTGTTATTGAATATTTAACAGCTAAAAATTATAATACGTTTTCCCTAGTAATAGTTAAATTTGTAAAAATAAAGCAAAGCAGCTTATTTTGTTTAGTTTTAAGCTAAATACAAATCTGGCATTTTTGAAAGAAATAAAGCATTTGCTGGTAGTGCTATTACCCAAAATAATTGATACTTGGGATATCTTGTTATTTAGAATAAAAGCTACACCTAGAAATATAATTCATAAGAGCTATATGATAATATTTGGCCAAGCAAATAGTTCAAAGATGCATGTTTACATTCATGTGAAGAAAAATACCAAGAAAGTAGAAGTGAAGCATGGTCATTAGGGGATTGGAGTTGCAAAGGGCAAAATATGTGAACCAGGAAAAAGTAAGATGCTTTGAGGAATGAGGTGAATCATGCATCAGTAAGAAAATATGAGGCCAATTATTTCTGATAAGAAGTAGTAGAGCAAAAAGTACACTTCGGGGAAAGAGAATCAGTCCTCAGAACGGCCTCTCTTTCGTTAAAGTAGTTGTATGTGTCTTGGTTATGTGTTAGCGTGCCATTTAGCACGATATCCTCTTATTATTTTGTTGTAGGATTTAATGAGAACTTACCACCTCCTTGTTATGTACATATTAATTACATGTCACACATGCATCATCTTATGGCAGAACTGTGGCTAGAAAAGTCTAAGGCTTATTAAGGTAACTCTGTAGTTTGACCAGAGAGACCTATCATTAGGAGGTAGAAATATATTACTTGGTTGTAGATTTTCAAATACTACACATTTAGTTATGAAATAAGTATTCTACCTTCATTCCCTAAATGGAAGGAAGCAGTGGTTTATATAATGGTGATTATGTACAATATTGAAGTTAATCTAAAATTGCTGAGTAAGGGAATTGGATTCATTTTCTGGTGGGGTGATTGTGGGTTTTGATTTGTTTTAGTTTGTTGGAAGTTCTTGGAAAGTAGGATTTTTAGTAAGCAGAAAATTTGTGCTTCTAAGACAGAACTTCAACCTACTTGTTTTGGAGTCCCGAATGCATAAATAACAATAAAAAATAATTTTTAGCTAACTTTTTATAAACATGTATGCTATTATAAATACTCCAGATAGTCTTTTATTGTGATCTCCAAGGGCAGGGATTTTAGTATCTATAGTATATATTTAGTTACTGATGATGAAGTTGAAATCAGTTGAGATCAATTTCTGCATGAAGAAGTACAGAAAAGGAGATGACTAGATTTTGGTCAAGTGGGAACAAGATCACGTATGCTATAATGAATTGTATAGGTTTTACGTGCCAGATATTAAGGTAGACTAAATATGAAGACAATAGACAAACAGTGCTTGGATTCCTAAAATAGATTTTCCCTGAGTATAGAGTGCAAGAAATTGCTTTTCTTTAATAATGTAAGGAAAAGAATATCAAGTTAAACTACCAGAAACAAAATATAAAATTCCACGAAACTAATAAATTTCCAGATATTTTTAGCTTTAGCAAGCACATTTCTATTTAAATTTGAGGTAACTCAGTGTATCACAACAAGTATAAGGAAGGCGGACATCAAAGAATCTCTGGACATATTTTGATTTCTTTGAATTGCAACATACACAAAGTTTTCAGAGGTGTGGTAAAAGTAAGTGCATTAGGTTTCAAATGCTGATCTATGTTCTTGTTGTAGATTTTCTATTGTCTTGGTAGATCTTAGTAGATCTTAAATGTTATAGGTTATAAGAATCAGATCCCTGTACCTTTAAAATCTAGTAAATTAGTGTGAGTCTAAAGGAATATGCATAAATATTATAATTTTTATGGTCTCTTTAATATTCCGTTTTCCACTTACCTCTTAACGTTTCCAAAATCAACATTGTGTCCCTTAATGTCTTATAAAGTCTAATTTGTTAGCAGATGATTCCTGAAAAGGTAGCACAGAAATAAAGTATCAGAGTAAAGGGATAGTTGGCACTGACAGTAATAAAATGAGAAGCCTGCTGGTCAATAAAGCTCTATAATATTTTATTTATTGTTATTACAAAATAGGACTGTAAATCCAAAGCGATGTTGAAATGCCAAATGAAGAAGTACCAGAAGGTTGTATCCAGAAATTTATCGAGAGCCTAAATCTCAAACCTGAAGAAGTAGTAAACTTTCCCCACAGAAATATGAAGCTTGCATGGAAGCCCTGTTAGGTAGGAAGCGATGTTTCTGCTATAGACTAACCTGTGTACCATGCTCTTGGTCACAGAAAACAGCACATTATTTCTTCTCTCAAAGTCTTGTAGTCTATGGGACAACCCTGTAGTGAACCATCCTGATAACTTAGGTAAGATTAATTAATACTCTGAGTTTCATGTGCTTAGTCAGGAATGCTTTAGTTTACAGGATCATATATAGCTACACCCTGTGCTGGAAAAAAAGCCTCAATTTTGACAGCTTCCTTTTGAGAACTGCAGAGAAACCAAGCAGATGCCAGCATTGTGCTTCCTGTACAGCCCGCACAACCATGAGCCAATTAAACCTCTTTTCTTTAAAATATTGCCCAGTCTCAGTTATTTCTTCTCAGCAATGTGAGAACAGATTAATATAGACATTTTATTGATTTAGAGCACTGTGTTTTCTATTTTGCAGCCTGTATGAATAAATAAAAGACTGTTTGGGTCCATATATATAGTGAACTTAATCAGATGCAACTCTTGTCTCTAAATGTTAACTGCACAAGAGGTGGTAACAATAGAAACTAAACTGGATTAGAGTCATATATGTATACAGATATTGAATAGATTTGAAATCTTGTTTTGTATCCTCGTAAAATAGCCAAGAAGGAAGTTGGTGATAATGGAACTGAATACTGGACAGATTATCACTACAATGATTTAGGTTCAAACCAATAAAAGGACCCAGCTTTTATGGTAGAAGGTAGGAATCTTGGTCACAATAACAGGACTGACATCCATATGTTACAGTTGGTCTAAGATATTATACCTATAAATATCATTAATTTTTGACTAGGTCTGACTCACCTAAACATCAAGATATATACATATCCCACTAGACTTTTCTAAATTACTTTTTGAAAAGATGTAGCAAACACTAGCTGTGGCTAATGATAACCTCAGTAGTAGAGATTCAGTCAAATCATAAACTCAAAAAAAGGAGCAAGACCATAAAGAGACATGAATAGGCCAGCACGGTGGTACAAGCCTGTAATCCCAGATCTTTGGGAGACCAAGACGGGAGAATCACTTGAGGTCAGGAGTTTGAGAGCAGCCTGGCCAACCTGGTGAAACCTTGTCTCTACTAAAAATGTAAAAATTAGCTGGGCACGGTGGTGTGCACCTGTAATCTTAGCTGCTCGGGAGACTGAGGCAGGAGAATCCTTTGAATCCGGAAGTAGAGGTTGCAGTAAGCTGAGATCATGCCACTGCTCTTCAGCCTGGGCAACAGAGCGAGACTCCATCTAAAAAACAAAAACAAGAAGAAACATGAATCATGAATACTTTGGTCTTAACCCCCACAAGGTTTATGTTTCCCACAAAGAAGCTTTGCTCCAGAGAATGCCCTTGTAAACTTCTGCTAAGCATACCAATCTTCAGGATGGTAGCAGAGCTTTTAGTAGAACTTAGAAGTCAAAGCAGGTTTTATCAGCAATACCTTATGCCAAACACAAAGTTCTTGGCCTGCTGATTTGCAAATTTATCTATATTTGCTAAATTATTTCACTACAATCGTAATCTGTATTTAAAATTGTCATATGTTTTCTGTTCTTGGGCTTTGTTTGTTTGGATATAGTAATCTATGTCTCCTCTCAAATTTTCTTTCAATTATACACACAGGCAATTTGTAAGCACATGAAAATAATTTAGTAATTGACAATTCATAAACAGGAGACCAAGTCATATCTCTCATTATGGATGCTGTTTTCTCTTAAGTGGAATGGAATTTTAATCACTCATGAAAAAGTTATATGTTGTTTGATCCATCTGCTTCTTCAATCTTCTCTTAATTAGTAATCACATTTAGACCATGAATGCAGAGGTTATCCCTCTTGTGCGTTTATCGTATACATATATTTAAATGTTCGTATATGTATTCATTATATAAATAATAAAACAACATCATATTATCATAGATAATAACAGAGACATTATCACATAAATATCGATTTGTGTGACAGTCCTGGTTTGGCTGCTGTTTAGCCTGGTGGTTACCATGAAAAAATTAGTTAACCCCATCAAAGCATCAATTTTTTTCATATCTAAAATTAGCATAATAATGCTCAATTTTTAAGACTGTTATAGAAAGTAACACAATTAATGCTTATACAATTTCTAGTTTAGTGTCTGCTATAATCTGAATGTTCCTATTTACCTCTAATTCTTATGTTAACATTTTAACCCTCAAATTGATGTTATTAGGAAGTGGGACCTCTGGGTGGCGATTAAGTCTTTAGGGAAGATTTCACATGTGTGGGATTAGTGAACTTATGAAAGAGGTCGTAGAAAAACCCCTTGTCTCTCTCACCTTGTGAGATTACATAGAAGACAAGCTCTCATCTAAACAAAAAATTGCCTTTGTCTTGAACTTCCCAGCCTATAGAACAATTTCTCTTTTTGTTGTTGTTGTTGTTTGTTTGTTTTGTTTTGTTTTGTTTTGTTTAAGATGGAGTTTCACTCTTGTTGCCCAGGCTGGAGTGCAATGGCAAGATTTTGGCTCACTGCAACCTCCACCTCCCGGGTTAAAGTGATTGTTCTGCCTCAGCCTCCCAATTAGCTAGGATTACAGGCATGCAACACCGCGCCTGGCTAATTTTGTATTTTTTCTAGGGATGTGGCTTCACCATGTTGGTCAAGTTGGTCGCGACCTCCTGACCTCAGGCGATCTACCCGCCTTGGCCTCCCAAAGTGCTAGAATTACAGGCATGAGCCACCACGCCTGGCCAATTTCTGTTTTTATAAGCTACCCAGTTTATGTTTTTTGTTTACAGCAGCCCAAACTGAATAAGGCAATGTGTAATCAGGATAACCAGTAAAATGAATTCCATAAACTTTGTATTTCTTATACGCATATGTATGTGCTTATATCTGTGAGTGTGTGTATGTGTGTGTGTGTGTGTGTGTTTACATATCAAAACTGAGATAGTAAACTGGGCTTCTGACTTAAGCATCACCCTTCTTTAGGATTAAGCAAGGTAAGGGTTTGCATCCTGTACTTGATTATTTACTGGTACCACAGAGCTGAGTTTCATCTTTGGTATTCAGACAAAATTTATCACTCAGTATCTGATTAATTTTTGTCCTTTGGAATTATAAATAGACAAATGTGTATATCAGTCTCACTTGTGATAATGTCGTGTGTGGAAAATAATCATGGGGTCATATATGGTAAATCCTGTTTAATCAGTGTAATCTCAATACTATGAAGAAGATTTTCATTTAGATTTAGACTAAATATCTGAATATTCATCTTAAAATATATATTAACATTATATATAACAGTTTGAAAAATCTCTTCATATTCTTTATATATTTAGCTTCTGTAATTAGTTGACATGTACACACAAATACCTATATACATAGAACATTGAGTATAGATAAACATTAAATGTGAAAATTATTTATTTTATAACCAAACTAATACAGAAATTTCAAATATTTTTAAAAAAGGGAAATATATTGTAAAACATTATTAAACAGTATACTATTTATATATGTCTAAAATTAGAATATGTCTATAAGATTATTTAATTTTTAACTATGAATATCAAGAAAGAGTAGCAATTATAATTTAGTATAACTCTATTTTTGTATAGTTGTGTGGTATGTCAGCATTCATGACTTCAAAATAACTCAGAAACAATTATTTAAGTTATGTATTTCCATGTAGCTTTTTCATGTAAAATTCTATGTATGAACTCTATAGTTTATAAGAATGTTGAGTTTCTACACATTCATAATTTTAAAATATCTAATACTGAAACAGGAAAATCTCCCTTATCCCCCTCGCAGGTCATGTAATGAGGGTGTGACTTGCTTCTTTGGTGCCCCACTGCTCAAACCTCTAGGGGGAGCTTGCAGATGGGCAGGCTGTGGGCTCTGAACCCATGGCAGTATCTAAGGGTGATGTTTGCAGCTGAACTCCCAGCCGGCATGTGTCACAGGGTGCTCTTTTAGTTTAGGGGTCCATAGGCAGCTTGTGTTAGCTCAATTAGACCCCCTGCCTTATCACAAGGACAGAGGGCTTTCTGTATCCCAGAGTTTCTTTCCTTGGTGTACCGGAAGAATCAGATCACACGTGGGCTTGGAGTATGAGTGCAAGGTTTTTTTGAGTGGAAGTAGCTCTCAACAGATGGGGGAGCCAGAAGGGAGATGGAGAGAAAAGGTGGTTTTTCCTTCTGAAATTGGGTTGTTCAGCAACCAGGCTCTCCTCTGACCACCCTGGCCTAACTCCACATCATTCTCCCGTTGATGACCTCCTGGTGTCTGCTGGTACCTGTCGCTGTGCTCTTAAGCCAGTGCATTCCTCTCCGCAGCCAATTGCTTGTGTCTCCTTACACCAATGTGTCCCTCTTGACATACAGTCACTTGTGTGCCTGCCTGCTAGTGTCTTGTGACAGGCCAGGGTGGTTTGAGAATTGCAGCAATTGGGTACAAAAACAGAAATGTCTGTCCTCACCTAGGTCCATAGGCACAGGCCTGGGGGTGGAGCCCTAGCCAGGGACCACACCCTTCCCTTCCAAGCACTTCCCTGACCCCTCCTGTATTACATGCCCCCTCTGAATGGGTACATCTAACTGCTATTAGACTATGGATAATGACCAGTCTTAGCTGATTCCTGCTCACAGAGAGTGTTGTTTTGGGGAAAACAGCAGTCAAATTCTTCCCAGAGGTCTATCTAAAGGTTCCTGGCAAAAGGGAGTCATTTTCCGAGGCTCCAGTTGCCTGACCGTTTGGAGTCTGATGGCTTCTAGGCATGAGAGAAAAAAAACAAGTTTTATAAAGTTAAGTATGCATGGGTTAAACACGTGTATTATACAAGGAAAGAATTTTGTACCAAAGATTACAGCGAAAAGAAGTGACATATACTAACAACAACATTGTACCCCAAGCTATTTCACCCTGGTGAAAGAAATTAAATCTTGTATAGGAGCCGATACACTTTTAGAAGGGAGATAACCATTCTTGCCATATCTTTAGCAGTTAACAGGTGCACCCTGGGAATTCTGGGGTTTGTAGGCTTGCCTGGTGGCCATTAAAGCTTTTGCCTCTGTCTTGTGTCTCCATTTCTCTATTGTAAAAGACCAAGGTGACCACTTTCAGGAGGCCCTCTAATGTACTATCTGGTCCCAAGGCCCATTTCTGCACGTTCCTTCTGATATCAGGGGCTGCCTGAATAATTTATCCTTTAGGATTAGCTGTCCCTCGACTGAGTCAGGAGATAGAGAGGTGTGCTTTACCAAGGCCGCTCTTAGCCTCTCCAGGAAGGCAGTTGATTTTCATCAAATCCCTGATAAATCATTTACAACTTAGTATAATTGAGAGGCTTGGTCTTAGTCCTGCGTAAGCCCACCATTACGCACACCTGAAAGTGTGTCCTCTTCCAGTCTCCCATCTCATCACTGGGATCCCATTTAGAATCATTCACTGGTACTGTTTATCTTCCAATTGGATAATTTTCACTTCCTTCCCTGATGCTGTATGTGATGCAAAGTTCATCCCTAAATCTTTCTGCTGCTTGCAGAGTAGCCTGCTTCTTAGTGTTGTCAGAATCTGATTCAAAAGTAACAAAACATCTCTCCAGGAGAGTTCAAATATTTGGGTGAAATTCTGGAAAGCCTCTAAATATCTATCAGGGTCATCTGAAAACTTGTCAAGATCCCCCTTAATTTACTTTAAGTCCTATAGGGAGCCAAAGACCTGAACCTTACTGGGCACAAATGCAATGGGCATTTGTTGGAGGGACAAGAGCAATACTGGGGCTTGCTTACAGTGGGGTTTTTAGAAGCGGGCAAGTGAGAGGCTGAAGCTGGATAGGGAGGTCAGGGTGGACCTAGAGGAGCAGGCCTGGAAGGAGATGGCCTCTCTGCCAGGGTGCCTCTGGGACTTGTATCTTTAATTCCTCAGGTTTGCCTCTTACAGCCTTCCCTGAGATGGCAAATAGGAGAGGTGGATAAATCATACACTATTGGCAAAGGTCTGGATTGCCTTGCAATGTATAGAAAGCCTGCACATAAGGGGACTCAGATCATCTGTCCTCAAGTCTACGGAAATGTTTCAACTGCTGGATGATATCAAAAGGAATGGTTTCTTCCTGAGGCCAGGACAGTCCTTGTTGTAAATCATAATTTGGCCAAACCTTTGTGCAGAGGGCTATGAGGCATTTTTTCCTCCAGATTCTAAGGTCAAAGCAGTCCCAATGGTTCAGGATACACACCAGAGGAGTATAAGCTGGGAGTGGTGAAGCGAACTGGTTGCCAGTTCTGAAAGACAAGAAATAGAGATGTCCCTCATTTCCCTTTTTTATTTCTGTAAAAACTTAGGGTGTGATGGAGAGAGAAAGAAAGCATCTCCCCTTCACCTTCCACCTCTTATCCCTGAGCCCCGGCAAACTTAGCAGGTGTCAGCCATAGGTACAAAAGTGGCATGTACCCATGAAGCAGGAAAAACCTGGAGAATAGGAATTAATCGCCCACACCTATGCCTGCCTTTCTCTCTGCTGTCGGAAACCTTTGAGTTCCCTGAACCTGTTTATGCCACAGACCATGGCCTCTTTCTGTGGGGTGGGGGTTTAGTCAGCAGGAATTCGTCCTGCCCGTTTACATTGTTCCTGTTGCCTGGCTTTGGATCCCTCAGACCGGTTTTTTCTTTCTAGGGCCTCAGCCTGAAGCTTGGAATTAAGTTTGGGACTGAAAAAGTATTTTAGTGGTTGTTTATATCTGTTTAGAGCATCTCAAATAAGCCCTGCTGAATTTGCAGTTATCAGCCTGCAGGGGCCATTCCTCTGTTAAATTCCTATCAGAAACAGTGCTGGGTGGGGGAGCCTTTCACTTAGAAAAGGAAAAAAAAAGAGAGAGAGAGAGAGAAACAGTCTAAGGGGCAAAAAGGAGAGATCCTAGGGGAAGAAACCATTGCTCAATGCAAGTGTGTCCTTCTAATCTTTATATATTTTCCCTGGTTCAGACTGGGTTGAATTCCTTGGCCAGGTGAGAAATGTTCTGTTGGCATGGGTGGCGAGAAGCACCCATCTGTTGGTCCTGTGGGGTTATGGCTACCATCATGGCTTTCTCCCACCCCATCCCCAACCCGTGGGTTTTAGGTGTAGCATTTGCAAGCTGCGGGCACACTAAGGCGCCCAAGCTGGAAGGGAAATGGGTAACAGGAGGTGCCCTGAGCTCTAAGTGCCTGTGGCTGTCAAGATGGAGGCATAGATGGCATCTCTAGGAAGAGCTGGTTTGATTTGCACCTTTGGCGGCTGAGCCAGATGCTCATTTTATTTAGTAACATTGCCACAGCCAGTTGCAAAGCTCTTAACATTATAAAGAAAAAGATAAGAGTTGTTTCAAACTGTGAGAGAGAAAAGAGATGAAGTTTGGGGGTTTTATTGGCCCAGTTAGGGCAGTTTAAAACCCCATGAAAGGAAACAGAGCCTCTTACCCACAAAAAAGAGAAAGAGGTGGCAGGTTTTGGAAGAGAGGCAGACTCAATAGTTTCACATTTGTACTCACCTTCCATGATCCTGGACGATCCCCCAGTTGAAACAGGAAAAGTTTCTTTATCACCCTTGCAGGGCATGTGATGGATGGGGGTGTGGCTCGCTACTTCAGTGTCCTGCTGCTCAAACCTCTAGGGGAAACATGCAGATGGGCAGGTTGTGGGGCTCCAACCCCACAGCAGTGTCTAGGGGTGAATGTTTACAGCTCAAGCCCCAGTGGGCATGTATTACAGTATGCTGTTTCACTTTAGCTGTCCATAGGCAGTTTGTGTTAGTCAGCTCAATTAGACTCCTGCCTTATCACAAGGACAGAGGGCTTTCTGTATCCCAGGGTTTCTTGCCTTGGTGTACCAGAAGAATCAGATCACACGTGGGCTTGGAGAATTAGTGCAAGGTTTTATTGAGTGGAATTATCTCTCAGCAGATGGAAGAGCCAGAAGGGAGATGGAGTGAAAAGGTGGTTTTTTCCCTCTGAAGTTGGGCTGTTCAGCAACCAGGCTCTCCTCTGACCACCCTGGCCAAACCACATCATTCCATTGTTCGATGGCCTGCTGATGACTGTCGGTATGCTCTTACGCTGGTGCGTTCCTCTCAGCTTCCAATTGCTTGTGTCTTCTTCTGCTAGTGTGCTACTCTCAAAGTCCAGCCACTTGTGTGCATGCCCGCTAGGGTCTCAGGGTTTTTAAAGGCACAGGATGGGGAGATGGCAAACTAGAGTGGTCTTGGGAAACGGAGCATTTGGGCACAAAAACAGAAATGCCTGTCCTCACCTAAGTCCCTGGGCAGAGGCCTGGGTGTGGAGTCTTAGCCAGGGACAATGCCCTTCTCTTCCCAGCACTACCATGCCCCCCTCTTCCCAGCACTACCATGCCCCCCTCTTCCCAGCACTACCATGCCCCCCTCCCATATTAATACAACCTATAATATCAATTATGCATATATAAAAATAATGAAGAATATTAATATGAAGAAAATATGAGTTTTTCAAGGGTATATTTTATTATCACTAATTTAAACATCAAAATAACAGGAGCCTTCAAACCAACAGCCAACATTATATTGAAAGAGCAAAAGATGGAAGCATTCCCTTTGAAAACTGGAAGAAGACAAGGATCCCTTTCTCACCACTCTTATTCAACACAGTATTGGAAATCGTAGCCAGAGAAATTCAACAAGAGAATGAAATAAAGGGCATCCAAATTGGAAGAGAAGAAGTCAAACTATCTCTGTTTGCAGATGGCATAATTCTGTAAAACCCCGCAGTCTCCATCCAAAAGCTCCTCCAGCTGATAAATGACTTTAGCAAAGTTGTAGGGTACCAAATCAATGTGCAAAAATTACTAGCATTTCTATAAATCAGCAACAGCCAAACCAAGAGTGAAATCAGAAAGGTAATTCCATTCACAATTTTCACAAAAAGCGTAAAATACCTAGGAATACAGCTAATCAGGGAAGTGAAAAATTTCTACAATGAGAATTACAAAATACTGCCCAAAGAAATCAGAGATGACACACAAAAACATGGAAAAACATCCCATGCTTATGTACAGGAAAAAATCAATACCAGTAAAATGGCCATAATGCCCAAAGCAATTTACAAATTCAAGGATATTCCTATCAAATTACCAATGATATTTTTCACAGAACTAGAAAAATCTGTCCTAAAATTCACATGAAACCAAAAAAGAGCCTAAATAGCCAAGGAAATCCTAAGAAAAAAATAACAAAACTGAAGCCATCATGCTATCCAACTTCAAACTATGCTGCAGGGGTACAGCTACCAAAACAGCATGGTATTTGTACCACAACAGGCATATAGACCAATTGAAAAGAACAGAGAGCCCATAAAAAAGGCTGTGCATCTACAACCATCCGATATTTGACAAGGTGACAAAAACAAGCAATGGGGAAAGGATTCACTATTCAATAAATGGTGCTGGGGTCACAGGCTAGCCATATGCAGAAGATTGAAGCTGGATCCTTTCCTTATACCACGTAAAAAAATCAACTCAAGATAGATTAAGGGCTTAAACGTAAACCTCAAAACTATAAAAAACCTAGAAAACAACCTAAGCAATACTATCTTGGATCTAGGAATGGACAAAGACTTTATGATGAAGACATCAAAAGCAATTGCAACACAAGTAAAAATTGACAAGTGGGACCTAATTAAACTAAAGAGCTTCTGTACAGCAAAAGAAACTGTCAACAGAGTAAATCAACAAATTACAGAATGTGAGAAAATATTTGCAAACTATGCATCTGACAAAGGTCTAATATCCAGCATCTATAAAGAATTTAAACAAATTTATAAGAGAAAAACAATCCCATTAAAAAGTGGTCAAAGGACGTGAACAGATACTTCTCAAAAGAAGGCATACATGCAGCCAAAAAATATATGAAAAAAGATTCAATATCAAGCCAACAAATATATGAAAAAAGGTCAAATATCACTGATTATTAGAGAAATGCAAATCAAAACCACAGTGAGATACTGTCCCAAATCAGCTAAAATGGTTGGTACAAAAGTAATTGCAGCTATTAAAGTTTTGCTATTAAAAGTAATTTGACTATTAAAAAGTTAAAGAAAAAACAGATGCTGGTGAGTTTGTAGAGAAAAGGGAACACTTATAGTCTGTTAGTGGGAGTGTAAATTAGTTCAACCATTATGGAATGCAGTTGACCATTCCATAAGAACAGAATTACCATTTGACCCAGCAATCCCATTATTGGGTATATACCCAGAGGACTATAAATCATTCTACCATAAAGACACAAACATGCAAATGTTAGTTGCAACACTATTCACAATAGCAAAGACATGGAATCAACCTAAATGCCCAACAATGACAGATTGAACAGAGAAAATGTGATACATATGCCCCATGGAATGCTATGCAGTCATACCAAAGAATGAGATTATATCTTCTACGGGAACACGGATGGAGCTTGAGGCTATTATCCTTAGCAAACTAACCCAGGAATGTTCTCACTTATAAGTGGGAGCTGAAAGATAAGAACTTATGAACACAAAGAAGGAAACAACAGACATTGGATCTACTTAAAGTGGGAGGGTGGGAGAAGGGAGAAGAGCAGAACAGATAACTATTGGTACTGTGCTTAATACCTGGGTGATGAAATAATATGAACTACAAACCCCTGTGATGCGTGTTTACCTATACAACAAACATCCAAACCTAAAATAACCCCCCCAAACCTATGTAAAAGGTAAAGCAAAACACATTTAAAGTAAAATTTTTAAATTTTTTAAATTACTTTGAGATTTTGCCAGCTTAAAATTTAAATAAAAAGTGTTAAGTAATTTGCCAATCATTTTCAGTAGTTGAAAAAGGAAAATTTTTGAGATTCACTAAAGCTACGGCCCCTGAGGAAGTTCCTCTTAGAAACATGTTACTAGAGCATTATTTTGCATGTTGTTATGCCCCAAAGATTTAGGGATATGATTAAATGTATTATTTTTTACTTTCTTCATCAAATGTCTAGACACACAAAAACCATTAAAATTCTACTTGAAGTCTGACAGTATGTTGAGTCATCGCTTCTATTTTACTTGCTTGCCATAATATGTCTGGGTATAACAACAAAATCATGCTGAATATGACTGAAGAAATATAGAAAGAAAAATCAGTGAAGAAAATGTTTATGCAAGTGTCAATAGCAATGAAATAAACATGGTGGTGGTCAAAAATTATTTAAGAACCATATTGTTACTTGTAGTTAAACAGACATGAGTGGGGCAGGAGAGGGCTCTCCCTCACCCACAAGGAATGCCAGTGCCAGGGAGAGGCCATTTCCTGATGATCCACACCTGTCACGCTAAGTGTTAATTGAATGCAGACACCAGAAGAGGCCGCTTCCCGGGTATGTGCATTAAAAGACAAAATGGCTGAGTGGGCACTCAGGGGCACTCCACGAAAAAAGGGAAGAAAGCCTCAGGTGGGCATGAGTACAACTTCCTGAACACACTGTGTGTGCTCACTTCCCAAGTATAAGGACGCTACACATGTGGGCAGCCCACCCTAAGGGAAGAATTATAGGAAACGGGCTCAAGATGCCAGAGGTGGATCAGCCTATAACGTCCTCGGATCAAGGTTAAACACCACATTTTACTTTTTCGATGCCCACTTGGGTCTCTTCCAAATGTATTTCCCTTTCTTTCCTGCTCTAAATCTTTTTAGCAAACTTCCACTCCTGCTTTGAAACCTGCCTCAGTCTCTTTTCTGCCTTATGCACCTCAGTCGAATTCTTTCTTCTGAGGAGGCAAGCCGTGAGGTTGCTGCAGATCCATATGGATTGAACTGCCTGTAACTAAGATACTTTCCATCCGTAAGTATTTCCACTTTTTACTTTAAATATTCAGAATAAAATTATAGCATGGTACAATATAACAGAATTGTGTACTGTAAGCAAAAAAATAGTGAGCCATTTACATCATTTTTTTGTCAACTAATTTTGAAGTTCCTTGGCAAATACAAGTTATTCAAAGATGATGGAGCAGCAGCGAATAAACATGTAAAAGGATGCTTGAACCAGTGAATGTCTTTATGGTGTGATATATTAATTTCAAATGGCAAGATTTACCAACAAGAACTCCTTTTAAAAATTAATTAATGATTTTATGATTTTTTTAAATTTCCATAGCTTTTTGGGAAACAGGTGTTATTTGGTTACGTGAGTAATTTCTTTAGTGGTAATTTGTGAGATTTTTTGGTGCACCCTTCATCCAAATGGTAAACACTGAACACAATTAGTAGCCTTTTATATATCACCCCCTTCCCACCTTTTCTCCTGGAGTCCCCAAAGTCCATCGTGTTATTCTTATGCCTTTGCATCCTCATAGCTTAGCTCCCACTTATGACTGAGAACAATACGATGTTAGGTTTTCCATTCCTCAGTTACTTCACTTAGAATAATAGTCTCCAGTTTCAACCGGGTTACTGTGAATGCCATTAATTCATTCCTGTTTATGACTGAATAGTATTCAATTGTGTGTGTATATATATATAATTAATATGTATGCATATCAATTGTATATTGATATGGGTAAACAGACAACCTACAGAGTGGGAGAAAATCTTTACAATCTATACAACTCTTTAAATTAATGCTAAAGAGTATGAACATTTTTTAGTAGTTAAAAAGGGGGAACTTTTGAGATTTACCCAAATAGTTGGTTTTCCAGAAACCCTGTAAAGAAATAGTTGAACTACTGTGCTTTGTGAGTAAAATAGTTTTTGGTTGCCACCTGTTGTTGTCATTCTTCTACTGGAAGATGCAGAAATTGGTATGCATGCAGCAAAATCAAAGATGCAGATAAACTTTCAGAAATAATTTTGCAATTTTTAATACTAATTACATTCTTTTATTGCTGCATTTCTAGATCCAAAATAAAGGCTGTATTTTTCCTCAACTCTTTATGTAAAGAAATAAGAATATATGCAAAAAAATAACAAAAACTTGAGTGTAAGTAAAAATCTTTGTCTGCTTTGGAAAGAGACAAATATACATTCTTAAAGCATCCCATAACTCTTCAATTTGTGCTTTAATCAACTTTCACCATCATCTTCATCATCATCATCATCTCCAAATCTTCAGATCTAGGAAGTAAAGAGGACAGCAGTCCTTGTCTTACAGATTCTATTACTGAAAATCATAAGCATAATAACTTATAATCGGCATCACTTTCAACAGTATCCTTTAGGTGATAATTTGAGCCAAACAATGCCTTGCTCTTTTATCAACAGAAAATTAGTACAAACAACTATTTAGTAGCAAAAACGTGCAGTATAGTGACTGTTGAAAGAATTTAGCACACACTTGTGTTGGAAAACTATTGTTCTTGTGCAAAACGTTCAAATTTTAAAAAATAACAGCCAAAACATTAGTAATAAAAATGTTCAAATATTCATCTCAAATAAAAATTTAAATTTATTCCGGTATCCCATTAATTAAATCAACACCATTGATATAACGTCAATGATGAATCATTGGCATTAACCTCCAAACACAGCATTTTACTACAATATGTATTAGGCACACCTCTGCGTAGGCAGAGATATTTTATTAAAATCTGAAATTTTTTGTCTTAAATTAATACACCTCTCACAAGTTTATATAGAGATCTATGTAATTTTTGGTTATCAGGCTGATTTATTCATAACAGAAAAGAGAAAATTACTTGAACATAAAAATTTGTAGGAAAACCTGAATCCTTCAGTGCTTATTGAAAAGTATGGCAACATACCCAGAACTCACCAAGGAAAAATATGAGTGTCTCGCAGATCTTAAACCAAAGGTGAAGTGGAGTATGCACTAGCACCCTGATTGCTTTCAAAGGTACAAAAGACTTAAGAACATGCATAACTGTTCTATCACTTAAAAATTATGAAGTATATATCAAGTGACCTTGAAAGCATCTTGGATTGTTTAGATCAAAGTGATTTTTCAGGAATACCTCTGAGAACAATTAAGGTTAGATTTGCTTTATGTCTTACTAATTTTAGGAAGAGTAATTATAGAATTTATTAATAATTAACATTGCTGATGTACTTTAAAGACAAGTATCTGTATTCAGTGTTGAATTGCAGACTGACTTGAATTTTATATGCCTAAAGAACATACAATAGAGGAATTATAAATTATACGAATCTATCTTTAAACTGAATTGGACTTCTTAGATATCCTACATGGAAAGGCTGTGGGGCTTACTATATAATTCTCAACAATGAATTAAAATGTACCAATATTTACAAATAATGAAAAGAATTCTGGATAAGAAAATCCCTATGTTAAAATACATTTATCAGCTGGAAACATCATATTAATAAAACAAAATTACCAAATATTTGATTTACAAATAGAATTTGCTCATGCTTCTTTCATATTCTGTATAAATTTGTCATGTCCTTTTCTAATTTGTCTTCATTTGTTTAGATAACCTTTGCTTCCTTGCCATGTATTATTTGCACTGTCTTTAGAGTTTTATTGGTTACATACACACACATACGCAAAAGGGGTAGCTGTCATCTTCAGAAAAAAAATCTTTTAGAAAATAAGTCATCCCTATTTCAGGTAATTTTCATTATAATAATAATAGTAGTCGATGCGCTATTTGAAATAAAATTAAGTAGGAAAAATTAGAAGTAAGTAAGAGGTAACAGAACAGAGAAAAGAGAGCTAAAGCTTATTTTATGTTAGAAGTAGGAGATTATTTTCCATTCATTTGCTTTTTATATTTTTAATAATACAGTTTAGAAGAAATATGGAAGCATATATAAAGCATGCTAAAGTCTTGGAATCTCACGCTGGCGCTTGCTAATAGCAGAGATGTGTGATTTGGGAGGAAGAAGTGAGAAACATCTTGAAATATGCATAAAATCAAAGAATGAATCTGCATATATGATACATGTGGATTTTGCTTATGCAATACACTGTATTCTAAAATGGAGTTATCAGGATGATTAAGGTGCTAAAACTCAACTTTTATGTAATCATAATTATCAGGAGAAATTTAGGTTCTGGTAAATGTGTAAAATAGAGATGAGTTGATTCTACCAACACCCTTGGAATAGAATTAAGTTGCTTAAGCTTATTTATATCTTTAGTATCCAGGTTATTTTGCATACCCAGGAATAGAATTATATGAATCAGAGATGATGTCATTGAAAAAAATCCACAATAGGCTTTCAAAATCACGAGATATAAATATACACATATGAAATATAGATATAATAGGCATATATAGTTGTGTGTTTGTGTATTGATATATTTACATCTGCACTACTTCAGAGCTGAAGCAATTTTGTTTTTCTTGTAAAGGAGAATAAATAACATTGAAAATTTTGTATTAATATCATTAACTACAAATTTTGACATACTTTTCATTATAAGGTATTTTATTCTATTTTTAATATTTCAATATATTACCAATTTTAAACTACTTAGGAAATTTTCAATCACCAATCTACATACTAACTTATTCCTTTTTCTAATTTACTCATTTCAGAAATTGGTCCCACTATCTAACCACTTGCTCAAGTAAAACACTTATAATTGAGTCAACTTTTGAGCACCAGATTCTTATATCCAAAAGTGACCTTTTCTCTGAATACTCAAGCAGTGTTCTCTGATTGACACTTTTGCAATGGTGGACTGTTCAATCTCTGCACTGTTCAATATGACAGCCAATAGCCCTGTGTGCCTATTAAGCACTTGAAATGCAGCTACTGTAAATGAGAAACTAAATTTTTTAATATTTTTTAATTTAAATTTATTTAAATTGAAATAGCCTCATGTGGTTAGTAGTTGCCATATTGGATAGTGCATTTCTAGACCTATATAACCAACTACCAAATTTATATATTCTCTTAAATATATTATAAGAATCTCAAATTTAATATCCACTGAACTTGGGGCTTTTGATTTTTCTTACCAAATTGGTTCCTCTCACTTTTCTATATAATTTACTCTTGTTATTTTTTTATTTGCTTACTCTACAGTATTACAACTTGACAGCATCATCATTCTATCATTTTATACTCCATTTATTGTATTATGGGATTATTTAAGTCTGTTTGCTGATTATAGTACAAGAAATAGGAAAAAAAGAAGATCTCATCCATCTTTTTTTTTACCACTCTATCCACAGAACCTAGAATAGTGTTATATAGTCATCACTCAATATTTCTTGAATGAATGGATAAATAAGTGTATTGTTAAAAAATGAATGACAGTGCTATAACCATAGACCAACAGTGCTGAGATTAAAGGTGATAAGTTTGTACCTAGGTATTAATTGTATTAGATCTGCCTTTTATGAGTAATGTGTCCTCAGGCAAATGACTGATTTAGTCTCAACTTTCTTCTATGTATAAATAGACTATAAAAATACTTTATAGAGTTATTTTAGTCTGGAATAATATGAAGCTTATTAATGGCATTTAGTCAATAAATGTTGGCCATAGTAAGAATAGTAATAATAATAGTAACTATTGTTATTTCAGTTTTAACTTAGATGTGATAGATGTCCTTAGCCAAGATTCTTACATTTTCTGGCATCTGTTTCTTCATCTGCTCCATGGAGCAGTTGGAAGTTTGGATCTCTGTTTTTAGAACTAGCAATCTCCATGATTCTGAATATAAGTTCAATCTCTAGTGCATATTTTAAATGAATTAAAACTGTGCTCTAAATGAACACTAATAAAACACATATATATCCCTCTCTATTCAGTATCTTTGATTACTATTTTAGAAAATCAATATTTCTTTGTTTCTCCAGTCTAAAATGCCTCAAGGAATCACAATATTGACCATGTAAGTAATAAATTATTGCATATTTTCACTTTAATGATTTGAAATTTCGGACTATTGACATTATCCAGTTTTCTTTGAAATTTTATTATATTTTCCCCTTTGAAAATTTTGTCTCCTTAACAGACTTAATTTACAAAAGAATAATACAAGAAGGCATTATTGTATCTGAGTTTAAGAGACCTTAATGTTATTTAATGATTTTAGCTGGCACCTTTATAAGCTGCACCACAGTGCCAATAGATCAAAAACCAAATGCCCTGAAATTCTGATGTACTGTATGTGTTACACTTAGAAAGTAATGAAAGAAAAAGCATATTTGGAGGAGTATGATAGTAGCTTTACTTTGTACTGAGCAGTAGGAACCCTAACTACTGCACATGCCTGTAAATCATCAAGTTACAGTAACAGGATCTGGCAGGGGGGTAGAATGAACTATTTGCATTAAAAATCTGTCAATTTAAAATGCAATAAAAACAAAAAAAATCAATAATAATACATTTAAATTCAAACAGTCATCACAGCACTGCACTAGCAATCAGTCATATTTACCAAGGCCACGTATGTAATAATCCTCCTGATCCATCTATAATTACTTGCTTTGCCTCTTGAATTATCAACAGCTCTTATGGCTTATTGCCTCGTACTTGCTTAATAAGCATTTGCAATCAATAATCTTGCCACAGAGTAAGAGGCAACCAGCCAGCCAAGCCCAGGGTTTAAATACCTCACAAGCGATCATTACATCGGTGTGAACGACAAAGAGGTGGCTGTGCTAACGGGAGAGGCATGCAGTAAAAAGGTAATTTAGAAAATCTGCTTACTGCAATGTGTGGATCTTACCATGGCTGGTGGTGTCTCGGCTATGGGGAACAGTCACCCTTGAAAACACATCTTCAAATCCTTCCCAGAGGTGCTTTTACAGTGATCATCATCTCCAGCAGCTGTCTTCTATATCTTCCTATCAACATAACACATCCAGTTTGCCTGAAGTGCTTTTTGCCTGACTGGAAAAGCAAACAGTTATTTTCTTCATTCCATGGTATATGATGGAGAACAGGAATTTATATGCAAATTTGAGTATTAGTGACACTTTGATGAGAAGAGTTTAAGGACCAATTGTAGTTGTCAAAAATGTTTGAAAACCCCTATTAACGCCATTCACGTGGAATATAAAATTGAAGATCCAATAGAGAAAGTGTGTTGTATAGAGAGCAACATCATATTGCTTATTTTATTCAGTCTGTTGAATTGCAGAGATTCACAGATTTTTGTAAAAGAGACAATTGGAAATACATTCATCAGGGTAATTTTATTTCATTTTTAAACTTGTAAATATTAACTATACTTGTTATTGCCATTACTTAAAATTTACAATTTATCCACTATGAAAGAAACGTTACAGAATATATTTTAAAAACACTGCTTTTGCACCCACAGAATATGTATTAAGTAACTAACACAGGAGAGTAATCATTTGAAAAATAAGGCTTGGAAGTGCTTATTTGTATTATCACCTGTAAATTAGATCCTAAGTCCAACAAATCACATTTAACATTAATTTTAGCATGGTTTAACATTGTAAAATGTGTTGTGTGGTACAGTATTAGAAGGTGTCTCAGGTATCGGCTGAGGCTTCTTTCCAGGACCATTACACATCAGAGATGAGTGATCTCTTACTGGCCCACTCTAAAGTCTCTTCAGGCCCCTAATAAAGCTTTCACCCAGGAAGAGCTGGGTGTGATAACCTCTTCATGTCGTCAGAAATTGAAGCACGGAAGGGTGTTGCCAAGTCTCCCCTGAGGAATAAAACTAAGGGTACAGGCAAACAGGACAGAAGATGTTCATTACAGAGTGATATCAGGACTATTGAGTTCATTAGAGTGATGGAAATCTCCAATAGTTTCTAGAATGGTAGATTCTGTTGTTACCTTTATATTTCTTCATAATTCTTCATAGTGATTGCTAATATTCTATTTTAGGAACTTAATGGAAGAAGAGAGGGAAAATTGATGAGGCTATATGTAAATCTATCTTATGGGGGAGTGGAAACTCAGGTATAGGTTGGGTTGAATTAGTAAAAAGGGAATTGATTCTCTGAGGTTTGTTATAGGGAGATAAGAAGAGCAGAGGGGATTATGCCAGTTAACATTTGGCTGTTAGATTAAAAAGAAGATATTCACCTTGTTCTTTATGAAAATGTGAATATAACACAATATTGTTGAATCATATATAAATTGTTTTCAATTTAGTATCATATTGTAAACATGATAAAAATAAAAATATTTTCACCAAAATATGATTAAAATCTGGTTTACTATTTCTTCACGTGGATATGCACTAACTTAACATTTTATAACTTCAGTGATATTCAGTTTGCTCCTAATTTTCACTATTGAAAGTAGTGGTATAAAAAAATGTAATGCATAAATGTTGATCCCTGACCTCTCTCTCACTTTCTTTTCCATAGGGACAGTCAAGTTATCATTAACTAGGATGTTAGGTAAGGATTTTGTTTTGCAGATGACCTGTAACAGGTTAAGGATACTCTCTTATACACTAAATGTGATGCATGTTTTTTATCATAAATTGGTAGATTTTGTCAAATGCTTTTTCCTTACCTATAGAAATGATAATATGCTTTCTGTCATTTAACCTATTAATATGATATACTACACTGATTTTTTTTAAATATGTTGAGCCAATCTGGAAATCCAGGAATGGATCTTCTCAGTCATGTTAAATAACTCTTTAATGTGTTGTTGTAATTCGTTTTCAAGTTTGAGGATTTGAGGGTTTCTATTTACAGTAATAATGGGCTATATATATTTTTTTGTATTTTTTTTTTTTTTTTTTTTTTTTTTGAGAAGGAGTCTTGCTCTGTCGCCCAGGCTGGAGTGCAGTGGCGTGATCTCGGCTCACTGCAAGCTCTGTCTCCCAGGTTCACGCCATTCTCCTGCCTCAGCCTCCCGAGTAGCTGGGACTACAGGCACCCGCCACCACACCCAGCTAATTTTTTGTATTTTTAGTAGAGACGGGGTTTCACCATGTTATCCAGGATGGTCTTGATCTCCTGACCTCGTGATCCACCCGCCTTGGCCTCTCAAAGTGCTGGGATTACAGGCGTGAGCCACCGCGCCCGGCCATTTTTGTATAATCTTTATCAGATTTTAGTAAGAGGATAGTATTGCGACTGGGATGAGTTACTTCTCATTATTTTTGAAAGAGTTTGATAAGCATTGGTATTATATATTACTAAATATTGGGTAGACTTCACCAGAGAAGCTATCTGGTCTTGGGATTTTTAGGGAAATATTTTAATTACTAGCTCAATCTTTGTACGTTCCATGATTCTGCTCATATTTTCTACTTAATTCGGTTTTTTTCTTCGCTTTTGATAGTTTGTGTTTTTGTAATAATTTGTCACTTCATCTAAGTTATCTAACTGGTTTATGTAGAATTGTCCGTACAAAGTTTGTTCCCTGATCTTAATAATAAAAAAATGAAAACTAATGACAAAAGTATTGACTAAGAATTATTTTTAATTTCTGTATGGTCAGTAATATTTTATTTCTGTAATGTCGTTTATTGTTGAATTTAAGAAATTATGCCTTTTCTCTTTTTTTGCTGGCTTGTCAATTATATCAATATGTTGATTTACTCTCAGAAATAACATTTTAGTTGCTATTCTTCATTGTTATTTCTGTTTTTTAATTAATGTAAAGTTTTGCTCTAACATTTTCCTTTTGCTTACTCAATTTAATTTGCTCTTTTAATTGTTTAGTTCCTTAATGTGAAAGATAGGTTATCCATTTCAGATAATTCGTTTTCTTAATATAAAAATTTACAACTATAAATTATTCTGTAGGTGCTGGTTTAACTGAATCTTATAAATTTTGATAAATTTTGCTTTTGTTTTCATTCATCTTCAAGCATATTTAAATTTTTCTTCTTATCTGAAATTTCCGGATAGCTTTCTTTCCTTGTCTCATTGGTTATTTATGAATCTGTTGCTTAATGTTCACACTGCGTTGAATTTCCCAATATTTCTTTGGTCATTAATTCACATTTTCATACCAATGTGTTCAGAGAACACAATTTGTATAACTTAAATACTTTAAATTGTATTGAGATTTGTTTTACAGCCTAACACTGCATCCCAAAGTGTTCCATAGGGGCTTATGAGAAGTATCTATTCTGTTGTTGGGTGATATGCCAATCCCTACCTTTTTTTCCTTTTTTGATACAGTCTTGCTCTGTCACCCAGGCTGGAGTGCAGTGGTGCAATCTCAGGGTCACTGCAACCTCCACTTCCCAGGTTCAAGTGATTCTCGTGCCTCAATCCCTGGAGTAGCTGGGACTACAGCCACCACAACCTGCTATTTTTTTGTTTTTTAATTTTTAGTAGAGACAGGGTTTTGCTAGGTTGGCCTGGCTGGTTTTGAACTCCTGGCCTCAAGTGGTTCACTCACCTTGGCCTCCAATTTCTGCTTTTTAATTGCATTGTTTTATGTATCAATATTTACCAGACTAAGGTAAAACTTAAGTCTGCAATTTCATTTACTTTTAATGTCTTATATATTTTTTAAGTCTGCAATTTCATTTACTTTTAATATATTTTATATTTTTTCTCTATCATCCATTACTGTCTTTTGTTTTGTTAAATAAATATTTTCTAACATATTGTTTTACCACTGTCACTTCTTATACAGTATGTTTCTGCATTTTCTTTTCAGAGATTATGTATATTATTAAAATCTTTTCCAAATTAATAGCAACTAAATTTCAACAGTACAAAAACAACTTTATTCCAATAAAACTCAATTACTGCTTGTCTCCTTTGTGGTTTTATTTTAATATATATTACATATTTATGCACTGTCTTCTCATAAACACATTTCTAATGATTATTCACACAACTGTCTTTTAAATCAGAAGTAGAAAAATTACAGATAACAGTTATTTAGTTATCCTTTGTATCTAAATATATAGTTACATTTATAAGTGTATTTATTCAAGTCATTGGGAAATATCGTGTAGAATCCTTTTGTAGTAGGTTTAATAATTGCTAGTTTCCTCAGTTATTGTTTATCTAATATATAAACTTCTCTCCAATTTTTAAAGAATCATTTTACTGGATATAGAATTCTTGGCTTACAGAATTTCTTCATTTCCACATTTTTAATATATCACCCAAATTTCTCTAGCTTCTCTAATTTGTGGTGAGAAATCAACTGTTAATTTTATGGAGAATTCTATAAGTGTACTGTGTCATGTCTTTTTTCATGCTTTCAATATTCTCCCTATGTCCTATCATTGGAGAGATTGATTATAATGTGTCTAGGTGTGAATCTCTTTGGGTTTATCCAACCACTAGTACGTTGAGCTTTTTATATATACAGAATAATATTTTTCACCAGATTTTGGACATTTTTAGTGATTTTTTGAGGAATATCTTTGTGGTGTTCTCTGTATTTCCTGAATTTGTATGTTGGCCTCTCTTGCTAGGTTGGGGAAGTTCTCCTGGATAATATACTGAAGTGTGTTTTCCAACTTGGTTCCATTCTCCCCATCACTTTCAGGTACACCAATCAAATGTATGTTTGGTCTTTTCCCATAGTCCCATATTTCCTGGAGACTTTGTTCATTCCTTTTCATTTTTTTTTCTCTAATCTTGTCTTTATACTTTATTACATTAAGGTGATCTTCAATGTCTGGTATCCTTTCTTCTACTTGAATGATTCAGCTATTGATACTTGTGTATGCTTCAGATAGTTCTTGTGCTTTGTTTTTCAGCTCCATCAGGTCATTTATGTTCTTCTTTAAACTTGTTATTCTAGTTAGCAGTTCCTGAAAACTTATTTCAATGCTCTTAGCTTTCTTGCACTGTGTTAGAACATGCTCCTTTAGCTGGGAGGGGTTTGTTATTACCCACTTTCTGAAACCTGCTTCTGTCAATTTGTCAAACTCATTCTCCATTCAGTTTTGTTCCCTTGCTGGGGATAGAGTTGTAATCCTTTGGAGGAGAAGAGGCATTCTGGGTTTTGGAATGTTCAGCCTTTTTGCGCTGGTTTTTCTTCATCTTCATGGATTTTTCTACCTTTGGTATTTGATGTTGGGGATCTTCGGATGGAGTTTTCGGGTGGTTGTCCTTTTTGTTTATGTTGATGCTATTGCTTTCTGTTTGTTAGTTTTCTTTCTAACAGTAAGGCCCATCTTCTACAGGTCTGCTGGAGTTTGCTGGAGATCGACTACAGAGCCTGTTTGCCTGGTTATCACCAGTGCAGCCTGCAGAACAGTGAAGATTGCTGCCTGCTCCTTCCTTTGGATTCTTCCTCCTAGAGGGGCACTCTCCAGATGCCAGCTGGAGCTCTCCTATAGGAGGTGTCTGTCGACCCCTGCTGGGAGGTGCCTCCCTGTCAGGACGCACGGGGGTCAGGGACCCACTTGAGGAGGTAGTCTGTCCCTTAGCACAGCTCGAGCTGGGAGATCCGCTGCTGGGAGTTCCGCTGCTCTTTTTAGAGCCAGCAGGCAGGAACGTTTAAGTCTGCTGAAGCTGCACCCACAGCCACCCCATTCCCCAGGAGCTCTGTCCCTGGGAGATGGGAGTTTTATCTAAAAGCCCCTGAGTGGGGCAGCTGCCTTTCATTCAGAGATTCCCTGCCCAGAGAGGAGGAATCTAGAGGGTCTTGTTGAGCTGCCATGGGCTCTGCCCAGTCCGAACTTCCCAGAGGCTTTTTTCACACTGCCAGGGGAAAACCACCTACAAGCCCCAGTAATGGCGGATGCCCCTCCCCCTACCAAGCTTGAGCATCCAAGATCAACTTCAGACTGCTGTGCTGGCAGCGACAATTTCAAGCCAGTGGATTTTAGCTTGCTGTCTCCATGGGGTTGGGATCTGCTGAGCAAGATCACTAAACTCCCTGGATTCAGCCCCCTTTCCAGGGGAATGTATGGTTCTGTCTTACTGGCATTCCAGAAGCCACTGAGGTACGAAAAAAAACTCTTCAAGCTAGCGCAGTATCTGCCCAAACAGCTGCCCCATTTTGTGCTTGAAACCCAGGGCCCTGGTGGTGTAGGCACCTGAGGGAATCTCCTGGTCTGCGGGTTGCAAAGATCATTGCCAAGGTATAGTATCTAGGCCGAATAGCACCATCTCTCACGGCATGGTCCCTCAGGGCTTCCCTTGGCCAGGGAAGAGAGTTCCCTGACCCCTTGCACTTCCCTGGTGAGGTGACGCCCAACCTGCTTCTGCTCGCCCTCTGTGGGCTGTATCCACTGTCTAACCAGTGATACAACGAGATGAACCGGGTACCACAATTGAAAATGCAGAAATCACCCAGCTTGTGCGTTGGTCTTGCTGGGAGCTGCAGACAGGAGCTGTTCCTATTCAGCCATCTTGCCCCTATTGTAGATTTCAACCATAGAATTTCATTCTGGTTCTTTTTTATAATGTCTGTATCTCATGGTATTTTCTAATTGGTAAAGCATCATTCTCATAGGTTCCCTTAGATTTTTAGAAAAAGTTCCCTTCTCTTCTTTGGACATAATCAAGGTAACTGATTTAAATCCTTGTCTAATAAGTTCAACATCCGGGCTTCTTCAGAGACAGTTTCTATTTACTCCTTCTTTCTGTGTATTAGACATATTTTTTAATATAATTTGTGATTTTCTATGAAAAGTAAGATTCAGTACTTTTCCTTGAATAAATAATCCTTGAATTGCTGTAAGCCTTTGGTTAATTCCCAGATATCTGAAAAAGTTTATTGATTCTAACAAGTGTTTCCAGTGTTTTTGTTGCCTTTACAGATAACAAGAATTTGTCAGTCCTTTACTTTGCTATATTTACTGATAGTATTTCCAAAATATTATTATAATTGAGCTTAAATAATTTAGACAGGTTATATAAATGCAATGATCACTTTACTTACCCATATTAATACCTGGCCTACTTGCGAAGATTTTAACTGTATAAACATTGTGTCTATTTATGAATGCACAATTTCTAGGTCAAAATGTGGAATTTATTTTTCTTTTTGAGACGCAGTCTTGCTCTGTTTCCCGGGCTGGAGTGCAATGGGGCACGATCTCGACTCACTGCCAACATCTTCCTCCCAGGTTCAAACAATTCTCCTGCCTCTGCCTCCCGAGTAGCTGGGACTACAGGCGCGCATCACCATGCCTGGCTAATTTTTGTAAAATGTGGAATTATTAACCTGTTAATTTATTATCCAAAATACTATGAAAATGCCCACCTAATCATATACCTACTCAAATATAATTTTATATTGTTTTACATCTTCGCTAATTTGAAATTTTTTAAATGCTTGCATGCTTGGTTAAATTTGTATTTATAACAAGGAAGATTAAATTTTTGTGTATTAATATTGATTGTGTTTCTTCTTGTATCGTTTGACCATATACTTTGCCCTTTTTCCCTGCAGTCCTATTTTTTGTTTGTTATTGTTGGATTATATCAGATTACAAGTAGCAAATTCCCTATACATACCAAGGATTTATTGAATGACTGCATGAGAATGTTTAAGAAACTCTAAATTATAATTTTTGAAAGCTTGAATTTTGAACAATGTTCAAGGTATTATAGAGGCTCTAGTTATACAGAAGCAGATCTGATGCCTCAATAGTATCTGTAGTAGATTCATCTACTCATGACCTAATGCTTTCATTATTTAGCACTTTATCCATATTTTATCTTCTTATCCTGTTCTTTACTTACTCTCTCGGCCCTTTTCTAATACAAGTCTTCTGCTTCCTCGTGGATTCTAGTGTTGTTTCTATTTGATATTTTTATCATTTTGTGTTCTCTGCAACTGCCCATTTATTTCATTTAATTGTTATTCAAACTCACCAAAGCTTATTTTGTAAGACTACAACTCACTGAATTAATTTTGTCTATTACAAAAAGATTTTATGCATGTCCATCTCATATAAGTTGTTGACTATTATAAATAGCTGCATATGGTAAGATGTCCATTATAAATACTGCATATGGTAATATGTCCATAAACAGGTTTTTTTTTACACCACTATGGTATGGTGAAGTTAAGTTGCAAAAGAAAAAAATAAAATAAAATAAAATAAACTTTCAAGTGTGAGCAATAAGCCAAATTGATGAACTGAGATTTTTCATAAGACTTCATCTTTCACAGCATATCTGATATTAATATTTTATTTTCATGAGAACTTACACAAGAACACACTTAAATTAATAATCTTGTATACTTCACTTATATTATTCTGGTGAATAACAAATTACCACAAGCTCACTTTTCTTTTATATTACATACTACTATTTCATACTTTTTTTCTCTCTGGAGAAGTATAATATTTAATCTGTATATTTTGTATTGACCTGTGTTCAAATTCACTAAGTATATCTGCTTCCAGTAAAGTCTCTGTACATTTGATTGCCCCTTCTATCTCAGTAGTATCTTTCCTTTATTATTTCTTTAATTTTTACTAACACTTTATTAGTTAATGTGGCGGTGGAAATTATAAGGGGAAGTCTCTGTTGTTTTGAGTATGCACCAGACTTAGATATTTACCTTGTTCCTGTTTACTTTTAACTTACCTAAATCGGGCTTTTGTAACCATCAACGCTCTCCCAAACCACACATAACAAATACTTTCATTTGCAAAATCTAGTAGTGAAGTTCAAATCCTGCATAAAATATCAGCTGCACCGAACATAACATAATACTCTCTTACAAGATGCATTCTATGCTTGGTTTCCAAGACTTTACATTTGCATCTTTTTTTTTTTTTTTCCTGGTTGCTTTTTCTCAGTCTCCTTTGGAGGGTGGTTTTCATCTGTAAATTCTATTAACACTAGAGTGTCCGAGAATTCTGCTCTTGATCTCTCAACCTTTAAGTCTGTAGAAATTGCATAAATTCCTTAAGTTATTCCTTAAATTATGTCAGTTAATAACTTATAAGCATGTATGTACTGATAATCCCTAAATTTATATTTCTAAGCCAGGCATCTGTCTTGGAATCTAGACTTGCATATTCAACTGACTACTTGATATTTTTCAATGAGTGTCTTGTATGCTTCTAAAATTTAATTTTCTACTATACTTAAAAACACACAACAGTGTAGGTAAAACATACAACAGTGTCTGATAAAGTTATTTTATCCTCCAGTAAGCTCCAACTATGTCTGCTCTTCCTGCATCCTGCTCTATGGCAACTTCCTCATTCAGTTTAAATATATATGTATATATTCTATTACATATTCTAGTATATATTCTAATATACATATAAAACTTTCTTCTTTCTTTCAGTAACAAATATATTTCAATTAGTTCTGTTGGACTTGAAAGCAGAATACATTAATTTTTCACTATTTCTATTGCTACTATTCTGTTCAAAGTCATCAATATATTGGTCATAATTTTTCAATTGGCTTCTCATTGTCTTCCTGATTCCACCCTTAATCTTCCTTAGTCTATTGTCATAAAAGCAGTTATATTGATTTTATTAAAATGTAAGCTAGATCATATTGCTGTCATGCTCACAACTCTTTAGTCGCTCTCTTTCTTACTGAGAAAAGCAAATTATTGTTATCCTCTAGCTCCTGCATACTTTAGTTTCCATTGTTTATCTGACCTCATCTTCTGCTACTCTATTCTTTCACATTATTCCATGGAGAGTTGCCTCCTCCTAATTTCTGCAACCATACTTGCTCCCTCTTCAGAGCCTTTGTACTTGATACTCTCAAATATCAACAGTGCTTAAACTCTTTCTTAAATACTTTAACTCAAAGATTATTTTCTCAAAAAGAGTTTTATGGTCAGCCAGCAAAAATTTCAGCCTCTACTTGATGATATCATGTATCCATATGAAATCTCAAGTGTTTCTGTTTGCCAGTTGCTATGCTCAGATTTTCTATTTACCTTATTTGGTAATCATTGCATCATTAGAAAATAAACTGGATGAGTGTAGGAATTTGTTTATCTAGTTTATTGCTGCTTCTCTAGCACATAAAACAGAGGCTGATCTATAATTGAAATCCAATAAATATTTTATACCAATTAGTGTATTTTACTCTATGACCCAATATGGCATTGTCAATTTTTTACAATTAGGGTCTCCTTTATAACCATAACAAATGTCTTTCTACTTAGTTGTTTATGGTGGGCACTTTTCCCTTCCTCTTTGTGTTGCTGTAGAAATCAGGCAATGATGTGTGCCCTTCCACCACAATGAAAGTTAAGAGTGGCAGACTCTACTCCTTGCAAGGGGCAAGCCTAAATATGGAAGGAATCATTTTAATTTTGAGAGGGTTATTAAATAGTATATTGTAATCATAATTATATGTAAGCCAAATCCTCCAGTCCTCCTTTATCAATTCTAAAGCTATTGCTTTTATCAATACTTGTTCTATACTTTTGTCTCTCAGTAAGTCTAGAATTTTCAAGTGGAAGATCACCGCTTAATGTTGACACTTGAAGTTTAAAATCCATTGACAAATATTGGAGACAGGTATGGACTGGCATTTCCTGAGCAAAATAGCATGTCGTACACCACCAAGTATACAGCTTTGATTTTTAGTGCTCTTGTAAATTTGACTTTTCTTGTATTTGTACCTCAGTAGTTTTTGAGATTTATATTGAGAGTGAATTTTTATTACTCTAGATGTAATCTGTGGGGTACAAACAACATTCTTTGTAAGACCCTCTGACTTAACCAGAACTTACTGTAGATATATGTCCTTTCAATAAATAATTATGGTTGAGACAAAGATTATCAATAAGGAAAAAAACATGTTATTACTTAGTAAAATCCACCTCAAAATATGAAGGAATTGTATATACAAGATTTCTAGGAAGCAATAGAAGAGAAAAAAATTTTTGTTTTTATTTTTAATTTTTTGATGCCTTCTTTCCCTCATCCATATCTTTAGTATGTGATTTTAACCTGCAAAGGCAGTTAAATTCCAGGAGCCTCCACAGCATTCAGTTGTGTGTTTTGTGCTGTGCAAAGGTAAGCAGTGTTAGAATAACTGTTTGAAATTCTGTTCCAATAAATGATATTTTAATCCATAATTAGGGAAGAAACGGTGGAAGTATTAATTATTGGAATCATGTGCTTGTCTTTAACACACTAAATCCCACTTGCAACCATTATGGCATCAGAAAATCAGAGTGACTTCTCCATTAGAAAGGTCATTAAATTTCTTTATTCAGTCATTAAAATGAATGATGTATCATATTATAAAAAGTATATGCTCTCCTTATGAGTTAAGATTGAAAAATCAAATAAATTGTTTTAAGTGCAAAATTTAAGTCAGCACTATAAATTAAAAGCTAATGTTCCTTTTTTAGAAATAAATTTTGCCCATAAAATCAACCATATTGGTTTATAAAAATACATTTCTCTCTTAATATTGAAGTAAGAGTAATCAAAATGTTCTTTATTTCTCAATTTGTCCTTAAAGGAGAGCTTTATATGTTACCCTTCTTAAACATTATCAATAGTTAACATACCTTCTTCAGAGACGAAGCTTCATAGATAATTGGATTTTGTCTTGCAAAATAAATGGAAGATAAATGTTACCTATCGTCTTTTATCTCTGAACCTTCCTAACTAGTTGAACATTCCCTGGCTTGATTTTGATGCAAACAAGCCCAACTTCTATTTCTTCTTAATCTCCAGGGTTATAAGGAATGTTATCCTTTTCTGATATTTTCTAAGGTGTAAGTTATTAACAAACCTAGTCAGCCGTGATATGTTATTCAGTGATTAGAAAAGCAAACCCATTACAGTGTTAAACTATTTTGGTGGCTGAGTCTGGTTTACTTGAATGTCAGTTTCAAGTTTTGCAAAACTTTAAAAAGGTCCTGATTAAAGAAAAAAAAAAAAAGCTTCACTAAGTTAGTAAATAGATCACCATGTTTTCTAACAAGCAGAGATTTGATTTAAGATTCTTATCAGTTTGTTCTCTGGAAGACCGCACAAATCTGAACCCCTAAGTGACTATGCAGTAGTGACAGATAAGGAAAATGTAGGAAACTCCGAGATAACCAACCTAAAAGCCCTTGATTAATTACATCTGTGTTCCCACTCTACTTGTATTCTCTACGATAGCTGCTAAAGCTAATGAATTTCTTCTTGCTTTAGGTGTGAGAGAACTAAGAGGTTGTTTTCTTTCTGGGAAATTTCAATAGTAAAATTCTATGAGTCTGAGGGAAGCAGCAAGGCCTTAAATAGACTGTTTAGGTCATCATCCAAAACAGTGTCAAAAACCCATATTTTCATGTAATACTTCTAAATGTAAACTACATTACTTCAGATTACCTTTCAAATAATAAAGTTTTTCTGTTCTAAATATAATCATTCTTTTCTCTAATGCACATTATTAAGGAATCATTGTAAAGTTTTACAGTCTACAGAGTCACTTCATATCCCTATTCTACAGGGGAAAAATTGCATTATAAAACAAGTCATGGGCCTTCAGTTTTCTTTTGTTTTACTTTCCAAGCAGTTCCACAACATATTGTATCTATGTTCACATAGAACTTACAATTTTTTCCCATTATTTATAATAGTATGACAGGTTTTCATGTATTATAGCTCTGTGGAGATGTTATGTTTTCTTCTAGCCAATGTCATTTGCTTGATTCAATACTGATGAACTTAAAAACGTCTATTGTGTATTGGTGTTTCTCAATAGGAGAGGGTTTGGCATTTTAAGTGAGACAATTCTTTATATAGAAATATCCCTTTTGTTGTAAAAGGACTATTTTTCCAAACACTTACCCTGACACTTTATTAGCATACCTGTGTAATTAAAACATCTAAAATAGGTTTCCATTTTTTTTCTATATGACCTTCAGGAGAATGATGCCATCATTGCTTGAAATCACTGCATCTGAAAAGGCTTTTGTTAACGTTCAACAATTCATGTGAAAAACTCTCAATAAACGAGGTAGTGAAGAAACATACCTGAAAATAATGAGTCATGTATGACAAACCCACAGCCAACATCATACTGAATGGGAAAAAGCTAGAAACATTCCCTTTGAAAACCAGCACAAGACCGGGATGCCCTCTCTCACCACTCTTATTCAAAATAGTATTGGAAGTCCTTGCCAGGACAGTCCAAAGAGAAAGAGAGGAAGTCAAACTATCTCTATTTGTAGATGACATAATTCTATAGAAAACCCCATACTCTTGGTGCAAGAGTCCCTCCAGCTGATAAACTTCAGCAAACTTGCAGGATACAAAATCGATGTGCAAAAATTACTAGAATTCCTATACACCAACAATAGCCAAACCAAGAACCAAATCAGGAAAGCAATCCCATTCACAATTTTCACAAAAAGAATAAAATACCTAAGAATACAGCTAACCAGGGAGGTGAAAGATTTCTACTATGAGAATTACAAATCACTGCTGAAAGAAATCAGAGATTACACACACAAAAAAAATGGAAAAACATTTTATGATCATGGATAGGAAGAATCAATACTGTGAAAATGGCCAGACTGCCCAAAGCAATTTATAGACTCAATGCTATTCCCATTAAATTACCATTAAGATTCTTCACAGAACTAGAAAAAACAGTTTTAAAATTCATACAGCCCAAACAGCCAAAGCAATCAACAAAAGCAAAAATTGACCAATGAAATCTAATTAAACTAAAGAACAAAATAAACTATCAGCAGAGTAAGCAGATAATCTACAGAATGGGAGAAAATTTTTGCAAACTATGCATCTGATAAAGGTTTAATATCCAGAGTCTACAAAGAACTTAAACAAATTTATAAGAAAAAACAAATAACCCTGTCAAAAAACAAGCAAAAGACATGAACAGACATTTCTCAAAAAACGTACATGCAGCCAATAATCATATAAAAAAGCTCAACATCACTAATCATTAGAGAAATCCAAATCAAAACCACAATGAGATACCATCTCACACCAGTCAGAATGGCTGTTTTAAAAAATCAAAAAATATCAGATTCTGCTGAGGTTGTGGAAAGAAAAGACATTTACACACTGTTGCTGGGAGTGTAAAGTAGTTCAACCATTGTAGAAGACAGTGTGGCAATTTCTCAAAGACCTAAAGACAAAAATACCATTTGTCCCAGCAATCTCATTACTGGGTCTCTAGTTAAAGAAATATAAATAATTCTATTTTTAAAAACACACACATGAGTATGTTCATTGCAGCACTATTCCCAATAGCAAGGACATGGAATCAACCTAAATGCCCATCAATGGTAGATAAGATGAAAAAATAATGTGGTACATATGCACCATGGAATACTATGCAGCCTTTAAAAAAACCAGATAATATCCTTTGCAGAGACATGGATGGGTCTAGAGGCCATTATTCTCAGCAAACTAAAGCAGGGACGAAAAATAAATACTGCACGTTCTCACTTATAAGTTAGAGATAAACAATGAGAACACATGGACGCCTAGAAGGGAACAACACACACTGGGGCTACCAGAGGGTGGAGGGTAGGAGAAAGGAGAGGATCAGGAAAAATAATTAATGGGTACTGGGCTTAATAGGATGATAAAATAATCTGTACAACCAACCCCATGACACACATTTGTCTATGTAATAAGCCTGCACATGTACCCCTGAATTTAAAATAAAAGTTAAAAAAGAAAGAAAGAAACCACTGCATCTAAGCACAAATGAAATTACAAGACCAAGCCCTCTTCCTACAGATACTTCAAAATCCATATATTGCTAACAGATCCTAGAGATAATATTTGAAATAAAATATTATAAAAGTAACTACTATATTTTGCAACACACAAATATGCTGTCTGCTTGGATTTGTACTCTTCTTACTCAAATTTGAAAATCTTGCTTCGAACTGGAAACCTATGAAATAACAGGTAAAAACCAAAGTTGCTTTTCCATGAGAATCCACTTACAAGGAAATAATGTCACTAAAATTAAGAGAGAATTTCTGAGACATGTGAGGGAATATTGACAAGTAAATTTGACAAATTAAACTTTTAGATAAATTTTATTTTTTTATTCTAAATCATAATCATAAAAATGTGGGTACATGAGGGCTAAGTTGAAATGCACAATTTTGTTGTGTTTGGTTTGGTTTTATTCCTTTAGCAAAATAAATCTTAATAATCTTCTTTCTTTTCTCTCTTATAAATGCTGGGTTATTTGAGAAATTACTATTTTTTTTTCTTCTTTTATTTTATACTATTAACGTTTTGGCAAATCAGTTTGGGATACAAATAGGTTGAAAGAGAATTAAAATAATTGACAAAACCATTTATTCAAAATTCCACATAATTTATTAGTATTAATTAGAATCATTTTTATTATGTAAAACAGTGAAATTAGTATTAGTAAAAGAACATACAACTTGACTTTATCATAAACATACCATTAGCTTTAGACACCGAATGCATCTTTGATTAAGCAGAAAATCAATAGACTTTTGATTCCTCAGGAAAATAATGGGTTTATATTTTACAGTGTTTCAGAATAGTATTGTCTTATCTACGGGAGCATGTAAGAAGTCTTTTTTTTTTTTTTTTTTTTTTTTCAAGACGGAGTCTCACTATCTTCAGGCTGGAGTGCAATGGTGTGATCTTGGCTCACTGCAACCTCTGCCTCCTGGATTCAAGCGATTCTCCTGCCTCAGCCTCCTGAGTAGCTGGGACTACAGGCACCTGCTACCACGCCCGGCTAATTTTTGTATTTTTAGTAAAGATGGGGTTTCACCATGTTGGCCAGAATGGTCTTGAACTCCTGACTTCAGGTGATCCTCACGCCTCGGCCTCCCAAAGTGCTGGGATTACGGGTATAAGAAGTCTTAAAAGAAGACTTCTAAATTATTAATCAAAAAGAATATGAAGCATCTTCATATTTTTTTTTTTTTTGACAGACTCTTGCTCTGTCTCCCACGCTGTAGGGCAGTGGTGGAATCTCGGCTCACTGCAACCTCCACCTCCGGGGTTCAAGAGATTCTTCCGCCTCAGCCACGGCGTAGCTGGGGTTACAGGCGTGCACTATCACACGAGGCTAATGTTTAGCAGAGTCAGGGTTTCACCATGTTGGCCAGGCTAATCTGCCACTCCTGGCCTCAAGTGATTTGTCGGCCTCAGCCTCCCAAAGTGCTGAGATTACAGGTGTGAGCCATCTGCCTGGCCTAACTTCATTATTTTATCTAAAATTTATTGAACACCTTCTATATCCAAGGCATTATCTAACACTTTTAAAAATCTATTTTTATTATTATTTCTATCATCTCTCTAAAAGTTTCTTATTTAACCTTAAGAACAGCAATTGAAGGTATCAATTATTTCTCTATTCACAGAGCAGAAAATTGAGGTATAGAAAAACCAAATAACTTTTCAAATATCACAAAAATAGTACGCTTCCAAGTTAATACTTCTGTGTAGATTTGTATGGTTTTAAGTATTTTTAAGCTATATATTATTAAATTTAAGCATACAGTTGACACAATAAATACATTATTGAGGGCCTTGGGTTCTAGGAAACGGATTGGCATTAGTTATCTGTCAGTTGTTTTGTATAGACAATTATGAAAAGTTTTGCTTCTCTACTTTCTTATTTTTGTGATCTTGTTTATACAATATCAAAATTTCCTGAATCATTGAAATGGAAGAAAAGAGAAGATTTATTCTTACTTAATAAATTAATTTCTAATGATTTTCATTACAATTTATATACGCTTATTGTATGTTACTTGGGCAGCTTTTTTAAAGTGTAAGGTGAAAATCACTTAATGTCATTGAGTTATTATCCCTGTAATTATATTGCTAAACACACTTCCGGAAAGGAGGTTACAAAACCACACACCTCTGCACAGCTCTGACAAGGTATGTAGAGTATGTGGAACACCCTCTACCTTTTTTTTTTTTTGAGACGGAGTCTCGCTCTGTCGCCCAGGCTGGAGTGCAGTGGCACCATCTAGGCTCACTGCAAGCTCTGCCTCCCGGATTTACGCCATTCCCCTGCCTCAGGGACCCCAGTAACTGGGACTACAGGCGCCCACCACCTCGCCCTGCTGATTTTTTAGTAGAGACGGGGTTTCACCGTATTAGCCAGGATTGTCTTACTCTCCTGACCTCGTGATCCGCCCGTCTTGGCCTCCCAAAGAGCTGGGATTACAGGCGTGAGACACCGCGCCCGGTCCCTTTTTTTAATAAATAATTTTCACAACATCATACGAAATTAGAAGTGTTTGATATTGCATTACAGTGAACTATAATAAATATATTGTAATTTTTAAGGCATGTGAGTAAAAATTTTTGAGGTTGTCCATTTGTAAAACTTATCCAGAACTCGATCATTTCAAACACTGTTGGAATTCATGCTAAGATTTTATTGAATGGAAATCTTTGTGTTGTAAAATAAAAACTTTTTTTTCAAAGATTACCAAACATGAGAAGTTAAAGGTTTCACTAACTAAAGAGATTCTAAATTAAAGAATCCCTGTGTCACTGTAATGAAACCATTTTAAACATTTTGAATTTTTTAGAGATATTAGAAATAATCAAGTTTCAAAAGCCAAAAAAATTATACAAATATATATATATATCAGTCTATCTGCCCAATTATGAGTCATTTGTATGCAAGAATAAATATTTTTCAAGAATCTTTTACAAATCTTTCATGTAACATCTTTTGGAAAAGCATTGTGTTATACTTTCAGAGTATTAGTATTTTGTACTTTAATTTGTCCAAACATGAATTTAAGAATGAAGACCATAAAATTACAAAATTATCATCAATTTTGCTTAGTAATTTTTTAATGTAACTGAAATATTATAAAACTATAAATTATTTTATATAATGATTTTGATGCTCATTAACTTATTTATATTTTCTTTTGGATTAAAAGTATACTTGACTTTATTTGATATTAATGAATATTTATAAATACAAATGTACCTAATTGAACTACTTTAAGTCATTAATCCTTTTTGCCCAGGTCTTAGCCTGACAAATAATTATATACATGAAATAACTCTAGGATTTTTGTCATCCTAGTTAAATTTGCATTCAGCAAGCAACTTTTGAGCCTATACAAAGACGTAGAATATAAAAGCTATTATGAGAAAAATAGAAAACACTATTTTATAGTAAACAGATTCAACAAAGCCTCCAAGATAAAGTAATATAATATATCATAATATATATTTATTTATATAATTATATTATAAATAACATATCTAATATATAATTTATATAATGTAACATTTATATTAAAATTACATAATAAAATTATTTTAATTATGTTTTTCAAATTTTAATTACAAGTAATATATTTGCTTCTGTAACTAAACATATTTTCCAGATTTATTTTTATATACATGCTTATCAGATTGATTTCTTATGACTAAGAAAAATAAGAAATTTGGCTAGAATTATTAATTTTAAATTAAAAATAAAGCATCACTTACAAATAGTTTCAAAATTCTTTTAAATAATGTTATTTTTCCTAGTAAGTATCACCTAAATATTACTGACTAAAATTATTATCAAAAATAAAATATAGCTCATAAGCAGATTGATTTTTAATACCTGGTTACTTTTGACAACGTTCCTAGTAGAATAAATTGTACAAAAGTTAGAATACAATTTGAAAAAATATGAAAAGCGATGTATCATACATCTAATTAGGCAATAGTTTAAGAGATATTGCTACAAGCTATGAGTTAATATACAATGTCTTTGTTCAGTTTCATATTTTTTATGTAACTTAGACTAGTATTGATCAAAAACATACTTATAGATCAGTGTTGCTGTAAATCTATTTCTTACAAAGGATGGTTAATGAAAATAATTAAATTTGAATAGAGACAGGAAATCAGAAAAAGTATTATAATCAATGATAAATTTCCTGATTTTGATAATTTTATTTTGGTGGTTTTAAAAAAGGAGGTTTTTGTTCTTAAGAAATGCTGACTGAAATATTTAGGTACAAATAAACAAAAATTTATAATTTTGCTATCAAATTACTTAAAATGGTTTGACAGAGCAAACCATTTGGAATAAAATGCAAATAGTGTTTGGATCTGGGAAAAGGGTTCAGAGCAGTTTCTTGTAATATACTATGTAGTAGTGTATTTATAGATTTTTCTTTATGTTTGAAATAATGTCTCCCAAAAACATTTAAAAATCTAGTCAGAGATGAAGAAAAACACAAATCCTACTAATATCACAGATTCAGAAGTCAAAGATTTATTTGCAAAAAACAGGTGAAGACTTTTGAAGAAGTGTTAACAGTATAATTGACATTTTGAAGGTCAGTTTATAACAAGTGAGACTATACAGATGGGGAAATACACACCATCTTGTGCTTGCATTAAGATACTTTGAAGCAATATATTAAAAGTTAGTGTTTAAAAACACAAACTGTGGAACTAGACTCTGTGTTCTAATTCATGTTTTGATTTTTAGAAGCTGCGTGCCTATACAAATTGTGGAAAACTTCTTTCAGTCCCTAAATCTGTAAAATTGGAACAATAAAAAAAAAAATCTAGCTTTTTTTTTTTGTTATCAGAGTTAAGTAAATAAATGTGTAAAATATTTAGAAAAATATGTAGTACAAACAGTAGTAGTTATTATTAAACTTGTACAACTTGAATATTTTCTTTTTTTCCAAACAGAGTCTCACTCTTGTCACCCAGGCTAGAGTGCAATGGCGTGACCTCGGCTCAGCTCACTGTTACCTTCACTTGCCGGATTCAAGTGATTCTCCACCCTGAGCCTCCCGAGTAGTTGGGATTACAGGTGCCCATCAACACAACTAGCTATCTTTTTTTTTTTTTTTCTGTATTTTTAGTAGAGACAGGGTTTCACTGTGTTGGTCAGGCTTGTCTTGAACTCCTGATCTCAGGTAATCTGCCCACCTCGGATGCCCAAAGTGCTGGGATTAAAGGCGTGAGCCACCGTGACCAGCCCAACCTGAATATTCCCTTAAAGGAAAATTTATATAGTGAATATTTTCTTCAAAAGATGTTTTATAGAACTTACCTACAACCTCCACCATAGTAAAGTGTCTCTCTTTGTAGCATTCTCTACCAAGAAGATAGTTGCCGTATGGTCAGAGATATTATATGAAAGTGATATTTTCATTATTAATAAAGTCATTCAACTGTTTGTTCATTTATTGAGTGATCCATTATCTTGCCATCTAAAAAAGAAGATATTTATATAGAAATTGTATTAGTTCATTTTCACATTGCTATAAAGATACTTCCTAGGACTGCATAATTTAAACAAAAGAGGTTTAATTAACTCACAGCTCTGCATGGCTGGGAAGGCTTCAGGAAACTCATAATCATGATGGAAGGTGAAAGGGAAGAAGGTGCCTTCTTCACAAGGTGGCAGGAGAGAGAGAGAGAGAAGGAGGAAGTAGCAGACACTTATCAAACAACCAGATCTTGAAAGAACTCACTCTCTATATGAGAACAGCATGGGGGAAACTGTCCCCATGATCCAATCACCTTCCACCAGGTTTCTCCCTTAACACATGGGGATTACAATTTAAGATGAGATTAGGGTGGGGACACAGAGACAAACCATATCAGAAATACCTAAAATAAAGATACTGTATATAGATTCTCTATGTATTAATTTCACCAAAGCAAAAT